>NW_028186534.1:1140205-1235280 GCF_003343005.1 Rhea americana | reverse complement strand
CCTCTGCTTCCTCAGGCACATTTGCAACAAAAACATCAAAACCTTTCTGAAAAAATTCTAAAATCCATTCCATGACTATTTGACTTAATCTCTTAAATACAGGAGTATCACTGTTCCCCAAAGAACGATGGACCRAACAAAACTGAAAAAGACTGACCCTATTCAGTATTACTTGGAAAAAAAACTATGATACTTCACCCTAGATCATATTTACACATACTCCAACTGCAATAATTAGGACCTTTTATAGGCATTCGTGTCCAAAGGCAGTTAGGCATCATAGTAAAAAAGAAACCATCGATATAATTCACCATACACAAATGACCTCCCCTGCTAGACTCTAGCCTATAAACAAAGCAAGGAAAAATGCCTTCAGACAGATTCACATCAGCTTAACTCATATCCTTCAGCCCTAAAGATTTTTGCACATCTGATCCCTGCACTCCCATAGCCTTAACTGCATAGGCTCAAATTAATCACTCTCTCCACACTGCAAACTATTCTTTTCAAAAAGCTGACCTGGCAGTTCCTCCTGGTGAACATTTCTCTTCCAACTTACACATCAATCAATGCAAGGGAAGAGTTATCACACCACTTCTTTGCCCATCTGCCTTTCTAAGATGTAACTCCAGACTGTATGCTGATGTCAAAAGTTAGTCAAAAATTTTTCACCAGTGTGAAGCAAAACTACAACATATTGTGATAAACCATAGTCTATGTGACACATTTTTGCAYTTCTGTGAAGGTGACAAAATTCACGTGGCTTTGCTCTTGGTAGAAGAAGAGAGAATGAATAGATTCAATGCAAACTAGGACCAGTGTCGACTCTACAGCGCCGCTTACATCCATGAGTGCAGCATTGATGTAGTTACTTGATTCACCATCCACAGAGATGAGGAAAGGCAGGCACCGGTCCAAGGGTAACACATCCATGCAGCGGTTCTTGTCATGGTTCCTTGGCAGAAGCCCGATGCTGCAGTCTTCTGGCCGAACACGTGGCGTCACAATATTGAGAGTCTGCAAAATGGGGAGAGAAAAGGGGTTGAGTATCAGATACAGGTTGAGTATCTTTGAATCTACCTCTAAAAAGGATGTCCTCTACACAGTTAGCTTATTTTAAAGCTATTYAGAATAGCAAATCTTTGGATCCCAKAGAATATGAAAAAGARTAAGCACTAAGGAGCTTGTAGCATTTATGATACAGAAAATTTTGAATGTGCTCCTGAAGTGCTTTTCCAAACACCCTACGTCTAGCATAAATTGAGGGCACTAAACACCTTCTAAGACCTCTTTTTCCCCCTTATGTATTTCATCTACAGAAGTTCTAACAATTCCCAGCTCTAAAATCCCACAGCAGTTAGGTAACATGTTTCTGTTCTTTCCTAGAGCTAGGAAATAGCTGTTAATGTACAAATTGCAGCCCTGACTCTGTGAGCGAGTGAAACTTTGTTGTGTTTATACCCTCTCTAGAGTGGAAGCACACATCCTTCTCCCTCTTCGGTGGGATCCTGTGCAGAAGTACCGTGAGTAYTGACCTGGCCTACCCAGCAGGCAAGGCTGGGTTAAAACCCTCTGGTGGGTCCCAGCTGATTTATCTTAAAAACAGATACATATATATATGTRTATATATATATTTTTTATATATATATATATAAAGGCTTTTTATTTTATTAAATGCATCGGATGCTTCCCTTACAAAGTCATACCACATCTCTGGGGTCTAGCTGTCAGACCCCAGAGATGTGCTATGACTTTTACCCTCTTCTGTCTTTCCCACAGCATGATGGAATGTGTTTCTTTAAATCTAGTTTTGTGTTAAACATTGCGGGGGCTTCCTGACAAACCAGTCTAGGGAGCTTAGCAAGGGTCAGGAACAGCAAATCAAAGCGAGCGCATCTTAACACTGTCTCTTACACCACCCGATTCTCGGGTGATCTGATGTCATTCTACTTTTACTTGCCACGTGCCCTTTCTTGAATCAACTCCAGGTATAAATAGAGTGAATTCCTTTGCAACCATCAGATGAACACACAAAAATTTAGGGCGCAAAAATTCTTRCACAGAGCTTGACTTCTGCCACAAAGAGGTTATGAATGGAAAAATGAGGAAGATCAAACAATCTAATATGCAAGAATGCATTAAGTGTAGAACTGGAAATAATGCTGATGCTCTGTATCATTCAGGCTGCAGGCAGAAGTCCCTTTCTCCAGAAACAGAAAGCAGGTAGTCTACCAGAGGGAGCCACATGAAATCACAAGCCTCTTACAGTGCAAATGAGTAGACAGGTGACATGTTAGTGATTTACCCCTCTATTTTATGTCCTTCCCATCTCTCCCTTGTTTTTGTGCTTAGTGAGATTCTAAAAGCTCTCCYGAGCGGAGCTGCTGCACGTTCGGGCAGTGTGTACAATGTGAGAAAACCATCCAGTCCTACCTGAGGATCACTGGGACCAACATAATACAGATTACTAACAGATTTCTAGTTAGATCAACTGTTTCATAAAGATTGTAGCAAGAGATAAYGTGCTGTGTGTTAAATCCAGGCATTTAGGGCTGAAGAACGCTTTAAGCTAAAATCCTGTAAAAATAGCATTCTACAACTAGACAGAGAACAAACCTCTTACGCAAAGTACAGAGGAGCTTTTCCTTCCCATAGGAGCTGCCAGCCCCCGGCAGCTCAAAAGAAAGCACACAAGCGACAAATCTTGTCTCACATCATGACAAAGCACGCACAGCGAGCGGTGTCTTTTTTTTTTTTTTTTTTTTTATGATACAGGATTTTAATAGAATTACAACATTTGCTAAAGTTAGGCTTTGGCCCCTTCACGCCAGGCATCCAGAACCAGAAACACTTTTATTACAGATCTGCTATCACAGGATAAAACCAGATTTTTCACTTGAATTGCCATCAGTTGGGATCCACAGTTTTTATCTCACTGTACCAACCCTGATGTTTGTCTGTAAGGTTTCAAACAAAAAATAAATTATCTGTTTTTATAGAGAGGGAAAAAAAAGCTGTGGTGCAACAGAGGCATCTGACCTACATGGAGGCTTCCAGAAGTCCTTCTATCACTGCAGAAGACACTTTGCTGGGGGATGAGGGACAGCTGTGGTTAGAGGGTTCTCCAGCTTTCTCCTGTTAACTAAGAGCATCCTTAAAAAATAGCAGGGCTCTCCCTCTCTGTACAGTTCACCTTGCCCCAAATTTGTCACAGGATTATGTTTTTCCATACACACACTGGAGCTGATTGAAAATCCTGAAAGAATTTACAAATCCCTCAGGAATAAGGGTGGCAAGTTCAGTTCACTGTTCTGGAGGGAGAGCCCTTTCCTGYGCAACAGCTACAACTGGCTCATGGCCAACGTGTCCTAAGCCTCTGTTTATTAGGACAGGACGAGCAACGCTGTTAGCAAAAGATGGAGTGGCCCCCGTTTCACTGCGTGCCCCAAGCAGACTGCACCACCCCGCTATTCGCGATTTTTATGATATGTCACTTCAGTTCTGGCCACCAGGTACTTATGAAAAAGTACAGAGTGAACGAAGGGTTCCAGTCTGTTCAAAACTAGTACTAGGAAAAGTTATGCTTACTGCTCATTTCCTCGTTTGTACAAAAGGACATTAACAAGTTGAGTTGAATGACTGGTCAGGACTTGGCAACAGCATATAAACCAAGAGCCAGTTAATAAGGAAGCTTCAGGCAGAAATGTTTCTGCATATATTATAGAAGTAAATGAATAACAATATATTTGTTGGAATGAGAAAGTCCAACGTTATCTGTGAACATTAATACTCTTGCTCTGTTGAAGAGATGGGGAAATGTTTCTTTGCCAAAGGCTGTAAAGCCTATGCTCAGACAAGAACCTCAACCTGATCCAGCGGTAACCCAACAAAAATCACCAGAAATCAGCCCCTGGCTCAGTGTCCCCTCTCTACTCCGCTGGAAATTGTCCAACCATAAGAAGAAATTGATTAAACACACATTTAATACATCAACCGCAATGACTGAGACAGACGTAAGACATTACCTGAAATTCATCTTTTATCTGGCTGGAATTGGTCTGTGGATCCAGTCTGCTGATGTTGTAATATATGGATCTGAACTCACAGACCGGAATGGCCGTGTTGCCACAGAGACATGCCTCCAAAATGGCATCATGGACAAACACATACTGCTCCTGGATGGTGTAGAGGACAAGACATTAAAATCATATTTTCAAAACAGATCATGAAATATCACAGTCAAGTTAAGTAATCTAGGTTGTCTTTTCTTTCTTTATGCCCGATATGCATATCTGGCTCCGTTTCATGTGCAAATTACACAGTGTGCAATGTGACAGCTTTCGGAGCATATTTCATCCATCACTGAACATGAAGCCTCGTACTCCTTTCAAATTTAAAAGCATGATGCAAAGTCACCAATCTCTGGATTCTGGGGCAAAACAGGGATGGGCCCCCTTTGCTGTCAGGAATGGACCATGGCTGGGGTATATTATAACACCTGCATAAAGCTCTTTCCTGAAGTACATATGAGGTATGAAGCCAAGCTGAGCTAAAAAGTCCTGCTCTGTTCCAGACTATTGCCTTGACCCTCAGGATGGGAAGGTATTAAAGCACATACGTTAAACTTCTGTAGCATGATAGCAGCTCCCTGGAAGTCTATGCAGCTATGAAACGTATGTGACGGAGCAGCTTGCTTAATCAGGACCTCAAAGCTGAAATCAAGAGTGTTTCACTCATTTCTTAAGCTTGTCATTGATATAAAACGGGTATTATGTGAGTCTGCAATATATTTATGAATGAGACAGGATGGGATTCATGAGAGAGTTTTTTTATGAAGTGAGAACAGAATTAAACAGCTGTGCCAAGGCCTGAACTTCAGGATTTGCCCTCCTGTCTTGGAGGCATTTAGAAGGTACCTGTGAATGTGATTCAGGGGACACCTGGCCATGATTAACCATAGACAGACCTGTATAATCACAGCACAGCGGAAGCAAGCCTTGACTTAATGAATTGCTGGGCTCCTGGTGAGCCAGGGAGCTGCCACGAAAGCAGTGCGCTGTAAAAGAAGATCTGCTGGTACCTACCTCTGTCTGTACCAAATTGACCCTTTGGGAACGCAGCTCTCGCACACAGTTAAATATATCTACCACGCCTTCGTTCTCTGCCATGTCAAGCATGATGTCAATGGCAATAAAGCACCCTGTTCTCCCRGCCCCAGCACTAAAAAAAGAAAAAAAAAACAAAACAATTAAAGCCTGCATGATCAATGGACCGTGCAGAGGCAGGGTTTTGAGGAGGAGAAAATAACTGTAGCGCAGACACAGCTGTCTTCTTTTGGAAGCTGCTCCTCTCTCTAATGGGTTAATTTTTTTGTGTGGCTAAATCAGCTTAGGATTTAAAAGAATGACGTGAAATATTTCTTCAAGGGGGAAAGGATCCAGGCAGCAAGAAATAGTTTTGTTTTCTTGAACATTAATAGAAAAATTATTCAAAGAAAATATTCATCATGATTTTACAGGCCTGTTCAGCCACACATCTGTCAGCACACAGGATATGGGAGAGCAGCCTCCAGCTTGCAAGCAGATACAATTGCAGAAAAAAGCTTTCCAATTTTTTTTCCCCCTCTCATAGAAAGCCCACACTTTCACCCAGATGAGTATGATGAAAGATGCTCAGTCCTCCACTTCAAAAGTCTCCTTTCCGTTTTGCACCAGAGAGCTTTTGGGTCCAGAACAGGGTGATTTTGAGGCACAGATTGCAAAACTGTAGACAAAAGAGCTCAAGGCTACTAAAAAACTCATTTCAGAACCTTCTGCGGCTTGTCAGAACTGGGCCAGCTCCCACTATGTCGTCAGTGTGTCCCACTGTGCTGTCACCGTGTCCCCCTGCCCTCCTGGGAAATCATCCAAGCTGTTTAGGCAGGAAAGACACACAGAGGAAGAAGTTTTCCTGCTACTCTGGAGGAAGAAGGAAGAAGGAAAACTCAGCTAGAATCAGGGAAACTTCAGGGAAACTTCAGTTGCATGAAACTCTAGCAGAGTCGAAAGCAAAGAGATATGAATGACCATAAATTAATGGACCAGATTAATCAGCTGCTGAATAGAGAGAAGATATTTTTCATTTGCAGAATTTTAATGAATAAGCGGCATTTCCTCTCCCTTTATCTCTCAGCTTTTCAGAATTTTAACAAATAGTTATAAGATTTCTATATTTAGAGGACCMTGGCACTTCATAAATATCGAACAGTAGCATTATCCAGCACGGCATTGGTAGCGAGAATTTGGTAATTGCTACTTAAAGCAAGTCATTAAAATTCGAAAGCAGATAAATAACAGAGAGGAAATGGCATTTATTCATTAAAATGTGAAGGATGAAAAACTTCTCCTTGCTTTCTTGGTGACGATGAATCTTTCCAATGCCAGACCCATGTCACAGCTCCAAAGAAGCAAATTCAAGCCGTAAGCTGTGGAAGAATTCCCTTCTGCCAGCCTCTGGGGCTTAGCTGTATTTTATAATAAATCTGATTCACTGCTTGCTGAAAAAGAAGACTATAAAAAAAAGTAAGATTTACTAGATTTGCCTTTTTAAAGTGGTTTTGGGATGTATTCTTTCTTTCTTCTTGATCTCACAKCCTGGCAGTAAGAAGTAACTGCCAGTGGATTGATCTGGAGTGAGATTTTGGAACAGCCAGCTCTGTTCTTGAGGCTCATGCTGCACCCCCATCTCCTCTATAGGACCCGTACACTGAGCCCTGGTCACAGCATTGCAGAAGCAGCTGCTACAAACTCAAACTCTGCTTTGGTAGCAATGTCTTTCTTGGCATTTGAGGTCATATAATACTAAGCCTATATTTCACCGATGGATTACAAAAGCAACCGTTTTCACTGGGAAGCTGAGAAAAGGATGTTTATGCACATCCAATGCTAAGTTTTTTTCCAAAGTCTGTTACCATCTTGCAATTCAGTATATCATCCCCGTAATAGATCATACACTCTGACCCAGTTCAGCATAACCTCTCCCCCAAAACTTTCCTTATGCTGCAAATTGGTACAGATACCTGATAATTATTAGGACAGTCCAAGTCAGGAGACCTGCGCTCCCTTCCTGTCTCTGACGCCAGTCTGTGTGTGTGTCTCTGCTCTCCCATCATTAGCATGTCTGATTGCCTTTCAGACTTAGTTTCCCCCAGGCATTCTCCTTTCATTTACTAGCTGGGAGGCACTGAACAGACTTTCAGACTGAATTTCCCCTTCCAGATCCTGGGCTTGGAGGAAGCTGTGATGCACAGCGGATGGCATCCACCCCCAGGAAGACAGAGCTACATTGCAGATGAGACCGTTGACCCAGCTACAAAGCAAAAGTGCAGTGATCATGGACACAGAAAAGCAAAGTCCTGTTTGCAGACCTGCTTTTTTGGTAGCTGTCGTCCCTTCTGCCACATGAAATTTGCTGCAAATAATGACCCGAATGGCTGCCGTGCTATTCACCATTCTCCTAGCTCTGCTATGAGTATCTAAGACCGTACAAGCCACCAGAAAACTTTCTGCAATCTAATAGCCCTCACCRAGCTACTTAGATCATCTCCAGTTCATGCCAGCCAAGCTCCAGAGCTGCCACTTTGGAACAGAGAACTTGGTTCCACTCTGTTTCCTTGTGAGACAAACTATACTCTCAAGCAAACAAGATGTAATTGATTATTGTGGGGCTGGAAGAGAGAGGAAAAGAGCTTAAAAAGCTGATGGAGTGAAAGGTAAGACAAACTGCTTGCGTACCTGCAGTGCACAACGATGGGTCCTGCTTCGGGGGGATTGAGAAACTTCACTTGACGAACGAAGCCCAAGAGACCCGTGGCGTAGCAGGGAACGCCGTGGTCCGGCCAGCTGGTGAAGTGGAACTGCCGAATCTCTCGGATCTCATGGTAGCCTTTCTGAGGAGACAACACAGCCACTGTTTTTCCTCCGTCAGGTTGCAGTCAGCCTGTTCTGATCCCTGCTCCCTTCCCCTCATGCCGAGGGCTGAACATGCATTTAGAYCTAATTATGTGCAGGAATGTGTCATATACTGCTTTTCACTTTGAGAGATTTCAAGGTGAARGAGTAAGAGATGGCATCTCCAATTACAAATGAAGTGAGTAACACAGCTGAGGACCGGGAAGGTGAACGCCAGATCCCTAGACAAACTTGTCCTAGAGTTCAGTATGAGCTGATTAGGAACTTTACAAGGTGACTTTAGTCTCAACATACGAGGCCTGCGCTTATTCACAGTCTCCTTTGGTGATACTTCCAAAATCACTATCAAGTCACTCTCTCAAATCCTTTTCAATGAAGTGAACATTAATGCTAATTGAAAGGTGCTGAAGCAACAGACTGGGGAATTAAAACCTACAGAGTAGRTATGTCTTGCACAACCAGCAGATTTTCTGCTACCTACTGTCAAAAAACACCCGTCTTGAGATTACAGTGGAAACGGGCTGAAAGTGGTACCCAGACCCATCTCTTGGCCTTTGTGGTGAGACCAGGTTATTGCTACAGCATGTGTATGTGCCACAAAGGGTAACAAAGAGGTGTCAGTTAGCTACAGCATTTTACCATATAGAAAATGTATGAGGAATCCAGTGTTAGAGAGAGACTAATGTCAAATCCTCTGACCTGTCAGCTTTTGACATCAGCATTTCTTACCAACCTTCTCAGTGGTCCAAGGAAATAGAGCTGGTGTATGAGTAAACTGYAACAATATTCCCAGTATGGCTCAGCTGAACTTCACTTGGTAAGAATTTTAAAAAGCTTTAAAACAACTCACTGGATGTTTGCACTTTGGTTTGGACAGACTGGAATAATCTGTCATTTAGATTCCCAATTTCTAATGAAGCATAACAAACATCTTCCAAATCCTGCAGATTTGGGGATAAGCCTTACTGTCAAGCCTTTATTATATTTTTTTCACCATCAGAAAGGGATCCTACCTCGCATCTAGTTTAACGGGTACCTTTTATCACCTGTAATTTGCCGTTGTGAAACAGTGGTTATTATTCATGGCATGTTGTCATGCCAGCTTTTGGATTTTTTTCAGAATTTATGCACTAMGGATTCTACCTTCATGCATCTAGGTGTTCATGTAAAAATCATTTGTCCAAAACTGGAAGCTATACCAGAAGTTTAGGTTTTTGGAATGAAGCCTATTCAAATATTAACAGTTCCACCTCCTAGAGGAGTCTGGATATGTTTCCCAGAGTCCACATTTCAGATGGCAAATTAAACGCTGTACCAAGATTTCGTCTGACCGTTCCTTACCTTTTGCACAGTAAATGTGCGTATGACATACTCTGCCAATGGTTCTGTCTCAATTAATGTGACTTTAATATCTCCATACACCTCTGTATCATCTGGCCAGTACCGAACGCATTTTACCTGGGGACACACAAAAAAAAATATTGAGAGGAAATAGCTCAAGTTGAGTCAGCGCTGATCTACACTTTACTCCACTTTCAAGCTGAAGCTCAAYACAAACTGGACTTCCCCCTGATGTTCAGACCCTATAAAAATTTATTCCATAAGTTAGCTCAAAACTCCACCACTACAGAGAGAAACTACAGGGAGGAGATTTATTCAGTTTCCTCTGTAGTGAACAGCAATGCAAAGAATTTATCTAGCTTTTCTTCTTTGATCCAATCTTCCTTAAAGTTCCTTATATACATATACATATATAAGCATATATATATACACATACATGCACATATATATACATATATGTAAAGTTTACAGAACACAAAACACATGTAAATACATGTATCAAGTTTACAGAATACCTGGCWGTCACTATCGCCATCCTTCTGACTAAAATCAATGATTTTTCTAATACAATTGTAATTTTGAACTCTCTGTTTAGCTACAGAATTTCAGTTCACAGAGACTGTGTGATACTTGTTGATACATAACATTTGTTTGACTCTATGCTTTCCTTATCAGATGTGGACACAAATTTGACATTTTACCAGCTGTGACATACCTGAGCTGAGGCTCAAGAAAGAAATCTTGTGATCATGTAAATACACTCCAAGCTTAGCTACTTTTGGAAGTCAACGTGCAAAACTAATAGTAGAAATTCAAGTCAGGCCTGTGAAGCTCTAGAGGGGCTATTTAAAGCTTACAAAAACTACTAAGTTACTAACTGCTGCAGCACAAAAGAGTAAACTGCACCTAAAAGCTAAGCCAATCAGCGACCAAAAGGCAGGCTTCATATTGCATTCCCAGTCATGATCAGAAAGGTTTTAATAAATATAATGATTAGCATAAATTCTTTTTACAGAGAGGAGTGTATCATGAACTGAAGTGTCCTCAGAAGATAAAATATATAGAATAAATAACAACAAATCAACAGGATCAGGAGGCATTCAACCATGAGATGTGAAGGTAAGCAAATATGAAACCACTGAATTACTAACAGTTGCGAGAAATCCATCACCTGTATTTGTCTTCGTACCAAAGGAATGGGAGATGACAAATATCATGGCAAAATTTCAGAGTGCTCCAGTCTCTAGCTAAAAATGCTCCTAACCTGAGGACTACCAGGAGCAGGGAGAATATGCTGGGAGAAGCATTTTTTCTCAGTAAGTCGGCAGTGGTCAGCCCATGCCTTTTGCACTGTTCATGTCTGCTCCCATCCTGGGCTCTGGCGATTGCCCTGTGCTGCCTCAGGAGCTTCTGGTTCACCCAAATCACAGACAGCAAAGTTGTGGGTGCCAGGGAGGCCAACCTTGGTGGGTGGCCCCTGGTTCCAGCTGTTCGAAGTCTCATGCTACCCTGGGATAGTGATACTCTGAAATTTTCAGCTCTAGGCTTTGAAGTGCCATGTAAAGAGCACTTTTGATCAGGTTCAGCACGAGTCACATGTCCTTGCTCCTCCGGAATTTTGTGGTTARAGAAGTATTAAAATCAGAGAGGTGAAGAATAATTACTACAGAAGTACATTTTTCTCTGGGTAGTGATAAAGGAAACAGCTCTTCAGCTAGCATAAATTTGTATAACTACTGAAGTCCAAACTTACAGTAGGAACAAGATCTTTACTAGTCTGGAAGGGAAGCAGCTAAGCATTACAAAATCTAGCATTTCACAGAAGAAACCCAAGTGGCATAATTCATCCCCTCACTCCTCAAACTACAGCAAACAAGAGGTGTTTCCCTCCCTGCGCATGCCTGGAACATGCCCAGCACTGGTTTGGCTTTACCTGTTGGGAAAACGGCATCCTTACCCTGCCGACTTCCACTAGGTTGGTGACCATAACAACACTTGCAGAGTTCTCTTGCCAAATCATTCTCCAGAAATCCTTCACTGTCTCTTGCATTGGCCCTGGGCCAGGAAAAAAAACCAAAGGACATGTTAAGAGAGTGTATTGAGTACCGGCACTCTGTTTCAGTGCTTCTCTATCCATTGCTGCGTTCCCATAAAGTCCCACTCCTCCTTTCAGAGTATCCCTCTGTGCTTCAGGGTTACACAGGGGGAATGGCATCGAGCTAAGAAACCAAAAACCTCATCCTTCCTCACACGGGGGTTTTAAGGTTCTAGTGTGCTGGCAACAGAGATGCTGGCTGTATCGTAAATAGTGGAGACAGCTCCAGGAAGCCAGCCAGTATAGATGGTGGGACATGGATGCACCCTAGTGACTCTGTAATTAAGGCTCTTCTGAGATTTGTACTTGAAGCAGGACTAAAATCCCTCCATTTCACACTTAAATATTGGCAAATTCTGGCAGAGGAAACATGCAGAAAGGAGTTCATCTTTGAAGTTCCCCCACAGAGAAAWTTTTCAGGCTCCAATAGCCAAACAGCCAGTACTTGCAGGAGGTTTATTAGATTAGAGCTTCTCTCTGACCTTGTTTCCTACCGCTCTTCTCCACCATAGACAAAACCCTCCCACGGATCCCTTCTCCCCTTCTGCCCAACTTCCATCCTCTCTGTTCTTTGTCCAGCTGCGTTCCCTGTACCCTTACATCCTCTGACTCCCAATTTTACTCTCTTATTTTCTTTTTGGAGAGAGGCAAGGCAGAGAGGAAGATAAGAAGCAGAATTTAAGCACTGGGTCATTTATGTGAAAGTCACATTTGTGGGGAAGGAACGCATGAAGGTGAAGATAAATAACGGTAGCAGAAGGGGTCATGGCGTAAGTTTGCCTTGTGATGGAGGAAAATATCATCCCAGTGGTTTTAATGAGTGTTTAGATATACAAGAATGAACCTGCCTTGAGTTGCAATGTAGTGACGAGGCCGATGATATCCCTGGAAAAAAAAAATGAAAATACGTGAAGGTCTGCGAGATCATACTTCAGAAAAAGCACAATGACATGCACRCTACACTTTCCTACAGCTGCTGAGCACTTAATAGCATACTAACACTGGCAACTAAATGGGTGACGATAAATACCTATATTACACTTTGGGGTTATAAGCAATGGTATCTCACTTGGGCTGAATATTTAAAAAAMCCCACAAAATTGGAAGACTTCATTACACCAAAGAGAAAACAGAAATGAGACAGTTTTCACTATTTCTTCAAAGTCCTAGAACTAACCTGTGGGCAACTCTGAAAACGAACGTGCAAAAAGTTGCACTACTAGTTTGAAAAATACACAAGGTGAGCATTTGCCTTGGTAGGAAAATGATGAATGTCAGTGCTGTGCAGCTTGATTAAGTGTATTTCTCAGTCTCCTCCATTAAAGCAGCTCTTCAAAACGATGTTATGCTGCTAAGCATCAGGAAATGGGTACRAAATAATGCATGTTCACTTGACCACCCTCTGTATGTCCGAGGAAGGCTTTTTCACTGTTACTTTGTAACATGTGAAAAAAGYATATACCGGTCCATTTACATGCCTACCGCACTGCACCTTTGTATGCAGCCAATAGGTCTCAGATACCTATCAATGTCATTGTGAGGGGCTGATACTGATTTCCACATCCGTTGTGCATTTATCCCACATTCCACTTATGTTTGTGGATCTGTCAAGCATAGGAAACCTCCATGCATCTACATCAGTCAGAAAGAATAAACTGGAGACCAAGAACCTTCTCCCTCTGTCACCATATGACGTTTGTATGATGTTCATCTGTCATTCATATCAAATTAACAGTCAGTCCCTAGCTAAGACGCCCCAAATTCCTAAGTGGACTTGTCAGCAGGAGTCTTTGCCATACAGGGAGCGTYCACGAGCCTTACGTCTATGTAGTTGGCGTTTATGTAGTCAGAGTGAGGGTCCCCATCCAGCAGCTGCAATCTCACCCTTGAATGATCATCTGAAAGAAGGAAAGAAAAATACTAACAGTAACAACAAAAAGGAGTTTGTAGATGCTTTATCTGCTGCTTATTGCAAGTGGTTAATTGAGTACTTAAGATGAGAGAATATCAGAGCTATTCCTATTTTACCTGCCCTCCTTTTTGCATTTTAGATGTCATGTTTAGACCCTCAGGTTACTGTTCATCCATATTACATCCATACGACGCTGCTGTCACTATAATCTATTTTTAAAAGCTTTTACACAGACCACAAACATTGCTTGGTTTGGGGGTCTCCGGCTGGATCTCCGTAGGGAAGCATCTCCACCACAAAAGCCAAAAAGCCATCTTTACACCTGGAACCAACTGCCTCCCTGGCTTGCTCAGGGCTACTGAAACTGAGGCAAGAACCRGAACAGAGGCAAGATCAGGCTAAAAATAAGCAGGTCATGAAGACATATAAAAGATTAACTAGGATAAAATGGCAAATAAAATCCTGCAAATACCACGTGAGGCAACCCAGAAAAATGAAAGTAAATACTAAAGCAAATTGAAGCAAAGTTGTAAAATGGCACAGAGGTGTAAAAAAAAAGAAAAAGAGAAGAAGAAAGAAAAAAGGAAAAAAGGAAAAAAAAGGAAGAAAGGAAGAAAGGAAGAAAGGAAAAAAAAGGAAGAGAGGAAGAGAGGAAGAGAGGAAGAGAGGAAGAGAGGAAGAGAGGAAGAGAGGAAGAGAGGAAGAGAGGAAAAAAAAGTAAAAAAGGAAAAAGGAAAAAACTGTTCACATTTTTGAGGACATTCAAAGTTTCTTTAGAAAAGGCACTAAAAAATAACAGATATCAATCTTTTCATCTCCCAGCATGCACTACAGTTCAGATCTAGAAAGAAATTACTTCGGGGCAGATTATAGCATAATTTTCCACTAAGGGAATGTTTTGATCCATCTCTGGCACGGCTGGTGCTGGGATGTGTCAAAGACGACGCTCATCTAGCTGTCCTGGTGATCCRACTTGGTCCGGTAATTCCAGCACCAGCATGCAATTAATTGCACAACTAGTATCTAAGGAGTAATTGCTTGGTAAAGGCTGCTGGTTTACAAAGGCCAGGGCTAGGCACTCTGGGTTCCKTTTTAAAGGATTTTTTCAAAACCGTGACACAGATTTCATTGATTTTACTTTTACTTTCTCTGCTASTTATGTAGAATACAGCTCCCAGTCAATAAAACATTAACATTTAGAAGCACTTTATAAAATACAGATCTTAGCACGATTTACATTCAATTAAAAAGAACTGCAGCAATGAAACATAAAAATGTGAGGTCTGATTCTGTCCTAAGTCAGAAAGGGTTTTAATAATGACTTAAATAAATGTATAATTAGATAATAATTGTGAAGGCTAATGGGCACACAGTTCTGAAAACCAAGATTTTAATGTATTAAATATTCATTTACTCACATACAACAAAGACTGTCATACTCTGTTCATTCTTTGGGTGAAGTTTTCACACCAAAAATCACCACCACCTTGTTATATTTATCAAACACCCCACTTGCATTCAAAAATGGTTACACGGGTGAAACCATCATATAGGCTCCATTACATTTATATTATTAAATATAACTTCTGTAAATGCATTGAGAGCACATGTATTTCTCAAAGTGCTGATCTTGTTCCCAGCTCTGGATGATCACCTGTGCCCAAGGCAAACGTACTAGGTAAATCGGTAAACTCGGTGGTTAGACAGACAGCAAAAGAATTTACACATAAAGCAATTCACAAAGACAGACAAAGAGCTGATTAAACTGGACTTATATAAAATACACAAAAACTCCTGTAGACACTTTCACACTTGCAACTCAACGCTGGAAACCAAGCTAGCTAAGGATCATGCAGATCAAAAAAAAAAAAAAAAATCCCTAGAGCTAATGGTTGAGGGAGAGAATTTTTACTAATTCTTCTTGCGATGCCAGCAGATGAGAAGTTAGGGAAGTCTAACGTATTGCAACAACGCACCTGAAAAGAGATGACACTAAAAATGCCCTTATGACAGGTAGGAAGAGCCCCAGTGGACTCTAGGACAACCCGTAAGTGGCCCAAAGACGCTGTCTGCAGGTGGTGCATAGCTCAGGTGCATTGATAGGTGCACAGCTCTCCAGGAAGAACCTACATCTCATTTAACAGATACTAAACTCAAAGATTAAATTCACCTCTTTGAACCACTCTTAAGCTAGACACTTAAATGAGAGAGGGTGAATGCCTCCTCAGAGGAACTCTCTGTGAAAGTCTTGAGTGGGAGACTACAAAAGAGGTCTAAGCATTTAAAAAGAGGTCTATATATTTAAGGCAATTATGGAAAAAAAAAATACAGCACTGCAGCTATAAAAACAACTTTTTTTTTTTCTTTAAGCCGCATATGGTTATTCTATCTGTGAGCACAGTAAACGATGAGACAACCATTAGAAATGAATGACATTTAATAGAAAAGAGACATTTGGGCTTAGATCCAATTATATTTTGGGACCAAGTGAAATATACTTTCATCTAAACTTTGCTTTAGGAGGACAGAATACATAATATTTCGCAGCACATTTTACAAAAATGAGATTACTTCCTATGGGAGATTCATTTCACTTATAAGTGCAAATAGTGCAGCAGAAATCCTCTGTATATATAGTAAGCACACCAAATATTAATGATGACTTAATGGTGCCTTTAATCTTGTTTGTATGTTTAGGAGTATAAGCCAGATAAAAGTTCATGAAATAATTTCTCTTTTAAATCACTTTTTTCCTCCCAAACTTGGAAGTTCATTTGGAATTCTTTTTTTTTATTTATTTTTTTTTTTTTGATGGAGCAGGGGAAAAACAACACAGCTTATTATGCTAAGAACAGTAATTTTAATAGCCTTGTATGGAGTTTTTTCATCTTTAGATTTCAAAGGGCTTTTTAAATTAAAAAAAAAGTAAATATCTTCATTACATCTTCCCCCAATGGTTAGAAAGCATTCCTGATTCTGTGCCCTTTCTAGTGGACTCAGCTACCCAAGAAGACTACATATTTGGCACACTGAACAGAAAGCGTAGTTCAACTCATCTGAAAATTCATTACACATCAAAAAATCACCATACATTGCAGATGGATGATGAGAAGCTTAAAAATATGCAGGAAAATAGAAGGAAAAAAATCATGTCTGTAACAGTCAGGACTATAGAGAAATGGAAAACTATCTTTCATATTATTTTATTTCTCCCTATTTACTATAGTCCATATGCAAGTTAGCAAAACTAAATTTTTATGGAAATGAAGAGCACTTTGACTGAAAATTGGTCTTAAAACAGATTTCAAAAATGGCAAGAAACTCACTGAAAAGCATCATGCTCCCATTTTAGCATAAAATTGTTATTGTTTCAAACTTCTGTCAAAATTCCCATTAGTGATCATTTTAAATTTCAGTGCAATTTTGCCACATCTTATTTTGACTGACTCCAGCACTGGATTCGTCTCCCACAACTTTAGCCATCTAAACATTATGCAGCTAGTCTAGACTGCTGGTCAAGACTAGCTGCATAGTCAGTGGAGAAACACAGATACCTGGAGCGGCAGATATCAAGACAGTTGTGGTGGGAAAGGATGAGGTCCCCTCCTGGGCATGCTCTCCTCCCCTCTCTGTCCCCAGTGATTCTTGACGATGCCTTGAGAACCAGGCAATAAGTAAGTGTGCTAAATCTCACCCTCTTGGGATCACGCAATGTGGACACTGTGGAGATGAGCAAGAACTACTCAAGAAACCATGAAATCAGAATGCTTGGAAGAGAAAGTAAGATTTGATTCTAAATCCCATATTGCCTTTTTTTGCTTTGTTTTGTTTTTTGCTTTATGTATTATCCTTGTCTGTGGATGAGGAGTGCAATCAACCCATGTTTCCGCCAAGAGCTCTGGAAATCTCACTGGTATCTGTCTTTTCCTCCACGAAATTCTGAGATTAATTCACAATCTTCCAACAGAAAGYGTATGTCAGTCAGAGCATGAAGAAAATGAGACAAGTTTCACCATTGTCCTTTGTCATCAACTCAGTAGTTTTTAATGGACCATTACATGACTTTAAAATCATGGCACAACTGGGAAGGTGGCAGGGCTCCTGCATAGATGGGAGAATTGAGGTGAGCTGAGCTCCTCCTGAAATATCGTCTTCAAATCAAAAGGGCAATAGAAAGGGAAAGACAAGTGCTCCTATAAATCAAAGCAAAACAAAGTCTGATGTCCCTGTTTCCCAGATCTCAGTGGAGAGTTTTCATGCTTATGCGTAATGGTTCTACATTTGGAGAAGATGAAAGAAATGTGATGGAACTGAACACTAAGGGTCTCAAATAACTTGCGGGCATTTTCCCTATCATGGGGCACCTAAGCCCACACACTCAATATTCTCCCTCTAGCAAATACTTGCTGATGCACTTTGAAGGCTTCAAAATCTAGGTCTTAAAGTAATTTAACCTCAGTACATGAATGGATCCATTATGTACCCTGGTCCCCCTAAACTCATCTCCAAAGAAAAATCTTGCGTCGCCATAACTGTGTGGTGTTTGCAATTTTTATACCCAAAGCCCAGGAGCACAGCCCATGGGCTCTGCCAATACAACAAGAAATACTAGTAAGGCAGTTCCCTCAAGTGTGGGAAAATCTGTGCAATTACAGTCAGCAGAGAGAAACAATCTTACCAGCATCAGTAGTGAATCTCGGCGGTCATACATACTCCAACCCACTCCTCAACTTTCTCTTCTCTCTAAAAGCACATCAGCACTGTAGGGTGAAGGGAACCCTGAGAAGCCTGGTTTTACAACACGGAGGAGCTTAGAGCTTTCCTGCTTCTCCCCTCTGCAAGCAGCTAAGCCTCATCTGCGGTTTGGGTTTGCAAATGCAGGAATGGCAGATGTTGGGGTTGGCAACAAGATCTAGGTTTTCATAGAGAGGCATGGTGTTAATATAGCATTAGGAAAGCAATGAGCCGAGTAAAACAGTCCTGTTAGTGTACTGTTACCCAAGAGGGCATAAAGACAAGATCTAATCTGCCGTGATTCACTGAGCAATGCTACTTATTGCAAGAGCTTACAAACCCACATTTCAACACAATTCTCTGAAGCAGTTACAAAAGTTAGCTCAAAATCTGACTTTTCAAYTCATTCCCCAAATAGGATTTGTGAGTTCTTGTTCCAGGAGTGATGAAACGGCAACTGCGGTTAAATAAATAAGGTTAATCGCCATCCGCAGCCTTTTACAAAATAAAACGGTAAAAATAACCAGTGCAAACTCTGGTTTCTACAGCAATTGCAGTTCTAGAGTAACAAAGCAGTAAGAAAAGGGTGCAACTGTTCTGCACCTTCTCTCCCCRGTCAGGGTTTTGCACAGTTTGTACCCACTGAGCACAATTCATTTTCAGGATATATCCAAAGAGAGCCAGTCTATTTTCAGCTCTACTAAATATCCTCTATTCTGGGTCCTGTTGTCACCTTTACTCAGGCAAGTTGCCCAACYTAGCCCATCGGTAGCAGAGCTAAGGGGGAGAGAAACCATAATAAGCATTCAACTCCCCTTTTCTCCCTTCTAAATATCTGATCTTCTTACCACAGCACAAGGGAACCTCCCAGAGACTTTAATAGGAGCTGTTCATTTTCTACAGGAGCAGAAAATCCAGAGTAAAAAAAGTAAGAGATATTGCAGTTAGAATTGTTTGTGGCACCATTAACTTCTGGTACGTGTTGTGAATCCTGCACAGGGCCCAGCCACTGCAGCCGCTGATAACTTTCTCACTGTGGTTGTCCAGTATCCATCAGCCATAACATACGGTTTTCAATACCTGAATTTAAATTCTTGTTCTGTCAGGATCAAATGGCTCATTCTGGTTCCACGGCCAAAGCTGGAATTGTGTAAGGGTGCTACTACGTCCTGATCAAAATGTGTTTGGTYCACGTCAGGAGTGCTCCACGCATGAATTTATGTCCCCTAACTTAACGGTCTAAATGCCTGGATCGCCTTTGCTTGTGACCAGGTGTGCACAACAACTCTTAATGTGCCACACTGTTCCCTCCCATTTTACCCCTTTAGTAAAGGAGACATGAATGTAAGGTTAGGCTCAGAACATAGCCCATGGCATCACTGACAAGTTTCCCACTGGTTTCAAAAAATGTCTGCTAAAAGCTTCCCCCCACTTTCTTAGGCATCATTTCTCCTTTCTCCCYAGTCTCATCCAAGAGAAGACATGCTTTCCTTCCATTTCACTTTATCACGGTTCACTACGCGTTACTAAACTCTCCTTGCTGTCTTTTAGATGGGCTACTGTCTCCTCCTCAAACGCTTTATTTCACATATATTTGAAGGGAATAAAACTCATCCAACCTTGCTATTTAACTTAAAGTCTTAGGCCTCCTTCCTCTCTTTTACAACCTTTGCTTTTCTTACCTATCTTCCTCTCCACCTCACTCTGAAATCTTTTCCAACAGCCCTCTGACTCGAGCTTCTATTCTCATGCTTTATATTGTGCAGACACCTCTTGTTAGCTTTGATTATGTTCCGCATTTCCTTTTACAAGCACATCAAATCCTATCCATATTCCCACTGTATTTATATTTACAGCTAGAAGGCAAGCATCACTCTCTGTCAGACAACAATTCATCTTTGTGAACACCTTCCCTCCGGGTCATGCCCCGTTTATCTTGCTTGATTTTGCTTCCTTAATTCCTTCTCATGCATTTCACTTGGAGTTCAATTTTTGTGGCCACTTTCAACCTAAATTAGATGATGACTATTGTACACGATSTTGTCTCTTTTCACCTCCACTTTTACATTACACCAACTACCTCTTCAAAGTCACACAAAGAAACAAAGAGTCTTTCCTGTGCTCTTCCTTATACCATACTAAGGCACTTCCTTCTTCAAAATAACATGTAGTTGTTAGATGGAAGATTCATCTCACTCAAGACTAACTTAATCTAAGCTAATCATCGAGACGGCTAGGTTGAACCACTGCTTAGTGGCACCTCTCTACAAAGGAAGCTTACAGAGAGGCCAAGCCTTTTGACAGTCAAGGGACATATTTTTACGCTAATAATCCAAGTATTATTAGTTTCATCTTTCACATGAAGAAACAAAGACAGAAGGTGCTGGTGACCAGCTCACAAGCAGCACAGAAAGCTAGCAGAAGAAATGAGATCAAATCAGAGACGCTAAATTTCTGACCTTCAATTCTAGAATTATTCACCTTTACTATGAGGTCTCTGAACTGATTTGCTCTATTCCATGGCCCTGAAACATGAAATCACTTCTTTCAGATCATAAAAGAAACAGAGGAAAGTTAAGAAATGTATGAGATCACTTTTGTTTGTGACCAAGTGTGCACAACGATTCCTAATGTGCCACACTGACTCTGTTCCCTYCCATTTTATCCCTTTAGCAAAGTCTGTTTGTTCTACAGGGAATATATTTTTACCTTGGGGAAAAATACAGTACTAAATATATCACTCTCTGTGACTTGTTTTTGCTCTTATTTAGAACAGTGTTCCATATATCTACACCGTCCTATAAACCTATGGTGCATCCATTTAGGTTCTTATTTCTTGTCCTCTGGTCTCAGTTATTTAATTTGCAGCTGCCCAGCAGCCCTTAAAATGAATGATTTCTGACACCTCCCCCCTCCAGTCATCATGGGAATAACAACACGCTGGGCTAAGCTGCCTGAAGAGCTTRTGAAAAACTCAACTTTGGAGATCTTCAGCAAGAGGCTTCACAAACATCTGATAAAAATGACAGTGGCGGAGCTAGTCCTGACTTGGAGAATATGACTGCACGACTGTCCTAAATGTTTTTATGGAGTCCTTCCCTGCCCTGCCATTCTACAATATATTCRTGTCCCTGTAACTGCAACAGTAATCGCTTATTGAAAGAAAGAAAACACAGGAGCATTTAGTGCACTTTCAACAGCCTCACTGGGATTATGAAGCAGAATCAAAGCTTGCCCTACAAAACCAAGCAGCCCTCTGCAGACAAGCAGCAAGTGCTCTACTGGTTACCAGTCCTCGAGCAAAGAGAAAACCCTGTCTCTGAGCCGTATCTAAAAATCTGATACAGCTTCATTTCCATTTGCCCTGCTCCCATTTGGGGTGCGGAAAATTCTGTGCTATGTAGTAACAGCACCCATGGGTAATGGGTATCATGATCCATCACGGAAACCTGACAAGAGGATTTAGCCCTTAAACTGCAAATGTTAAACCTAAACTGACAGAACTCATAAATATGTAACTGTGAAGACATGTACAACAAATGTAAAACAATGAAAACATGTAAAACAAAAAACCACAGAAAGGAACATAGCCTGCAGCAAACAGTGAATGCATGACACCGTGTGCCGGTTTTTTAGTGAGGTTCTCAAACATACCCTTTCTCACAAATTGCTTATAAACTCATACAGGAAGCTCAATTCAATGTGAATTTACACCTACAGGAGATTATGTTTCCGTATCGATTCTTATTGCGATTTTCGTCTTCCTTGGCTGTATCCCAGGATGCTGTCTGCCCCTCAGGTAGTGCCTGCAAAATAAACAACAGTGGAGGGTTTATAAAAATCTGGCCAGTGCCTTCAGGTGGATTAACATGACACAGCAGGGCAGAAATAAAGGCACTGCATAATTCAGTGGTCGCCCAAGCAACCACAGCTTGGAAAGGGCACAGCTAATAATGCAAAAAGCAGAGCCTGGTGCAGACCATTTGCATCTTTGCGCTTTTGCTGGCTAAGAATCATTTCCCTCCTGCAACCTGAGACTCGTAAGAAGCCGACAAATTTGTTCTGGCTGTACAGTCCCAGGTCAAGCTGCATTTCCCCTGCAGAATTGGATCTGCAGAGATTTCACACCCATACCTCCGAGAAAACCCAGAACGCTGAAACACCGGGCTCAGTCTTTGATACTTTAGTTGAAAACAGATATAGTGGTTTCACCTATTTCTATTTTAACAAAAGGGTGATGCAAGTCTTCGTTAATCACACAACACAAACCTGGTTGTTTTTCTTTAAGAAAAAAAAATGCAGTGTGTTGAATCATTTCTATGGAAGGGAGGCAAAAGGAGGTAAAACATACAGGCTGTAAAAATAAATGGTTGTTATCCTAAAATCTACCCTTTTAGAGGCAAAAGGATGGGGCAAGGAAACCCTGGTAGCAAACAAAGCTTCTCCAGCTTGGTCCTGTAACTATGCTGAATAAAACCAAATGAGCCACACTCTCCCCTTGAGTCATGCTGAGGAGGATCTTAAAGCCAGAGCCAGGAAAAAGGCAGCTGTTTCGGGACCGAGCTGGAGGATGGTCTCATCTTCCTTGGGATGTGGCCATGAACAGGACGATCCCCCTCCGGGATCTCTCAGGATCATTGGGGAGGTCAATACAAGTAGATCAATGCAGCCAAAGCTGCTGGATCCTGTTCCAGGTGTGACGGAAGGAAAGTCACAATCGGAAGACAGCTGTCGTTCACCGTAGCCAACCCGAACGTTTATTTGCATTGAAAACATAGRTGAGAAAAAGAATAGCTTCCATCAATTTTTTTTCTGCAGATCTGCCTCTTCCAAGATCTCCTCCCTAATGTGATCCTATCTTGCTAAAAACAACCGCAATGTCACAAATTGTATTACTTATAATCCCTAAGGAATAATGGGTTTTTATAATGCATTCATTGCAGAATCATATCGTCCTTAGCTAGCAGCAGGTAGTTTGACATAGCTCTACCGGAAAATGAATTTATCTGCATCTTCATGAGCCATCTAGGTCTATTATAGTGCCTGAATGCAATAGCGGAGGGACACGATTCTTACGATCTACAACACTGACGTTATTACAATTAAACTTAATACAAGCAACGCCCTGGCACACCAGATCATGGTGAATTCCCCCCAAAGGGGTTTGAGGCTGGAAAATGTCAGGCACCGCAATGCTGCCCTGAGCATCGTCAACAAAAGCCAGGACAGTGAGCTCCTATTCAAAAGCCCAGGAGAAAGAGTAATAACTCCATAATTGGTGAGGGCTTTGATCACACACGTATTTCCTTTCACAGACAGCTGTTTCCAAATAGCATTTCATCTCCTCCACAAAAAAAAGTACAAGCGCACAAAAAAAAAATCCCTGAATAAAAGAAAAGAGGTGAGGTAGGTTCATTTTCATCTTCAAAGATTGAGGAAAAAGGTGCCTTATTTTTTCTACTACTAATATTGAGTTGTAGCAGATTGACCAGTGAATGGCAGCAGTCATTAGACATGCAATCACAGACATCTGAAAAGAAAAGTTCTCTCTCATCACTGCCATGCACACGGAAGTCTATCTTGGCCAAAGAAAATCCATCCAGGCCCAATAAATCCTGGGTCCTGTCACATGACTTAAACATGAACTTCTCCCCTGAAATTGGTGTTTTGATACTTGGCTGATACAGCCTCCGAAGATTTAACAAAAAGTCTGCGAATGTTCATCTCAAGAAACACCAAAATCTCTACTTTGCACCAAACTATCCATCTCTTTTGGAAGAGATAGGGTGTCCTTCTGGCAGCTGATGAATACATACTCCCTTTGCAAAAGGGTAGCTTATTCCACCACTTTTATGCACAGCAGATGAACAAACTGGAATAACTGCACGTGCACAGGTGGTACAGCAGCAGCTCTTCAGTGAGATCACCAAAAATGCAGCACCAAGAGCTGAAACTGCAGCAGAAACACAAAGGCAAGAATATCACTTATAATTCTACTGCATCCAGAAAAAGAGGGGCACACCTGAAGTTTCATCCCTTGAATCTCGGAGTGTAAAATAAACATTTATATGCTATCAAACAGGGGTAATATTTCTGTTTYTCTCTGCATTATCAGCATGGGTAAACCAGCATGGATCATCCAAGTATCTTTTCTTTGCTCCTTATTTTATATTCTTAAGCTTCCTGCAGTAAATATTTTTTTTGTTGTTGCTTGATTTGTAAACTGCAATATTCCAGTGTTCAAAAGTCTCAACTCAGTTCTTAGGCTTTTCTTACTTTTATTCTGCTACAGAAGTTTTGAAAAATTTATATCATCTTCCCAGTTGTGGAATGCATGTTATAATGATGCTTTTGGACTAAATGGATCTAATTTTTGTCTGAAATGACAGGGGGGTTCTCTAAAAGAAGTCAGCTTCATCTCAATCAGGCTTTTAAGCATCGCAGCCCAAATGTGACCAAAGTGCTCGCATTAAATTGAGGCTTAGCRCAAACCAATTTAAATTTCCAATGGATGCATTTGGCGAGTTTGCTGTTTGTTTTTCATTTAAGGAAGACGCCTTGAGTCCTTCATTTGTACTCATCCGTCCCAGTGCTGCAGTTTGACTCCGTAAAGCCTTTGGCAACAGCATCACTTGCAAGCGTTGCTGCTCTGCTCAGGCCCTGCCACGCAGCCCTCTCCCTTGCAGGATCTAGTCTTCAGACCAGAGAGAGGATGTGCAGCCCCTCAGAAGGGAAGGGGTTAAGATCGAGACGTTCCCTTTGATATGCCGCAGACTGTCAGTGCTAAAATGCTTGAGGAAGGAGCTGCGAAAACCCAAGTAACTGAACRATCTCAGCTACGCGGCAGGAGGAATGCACTTTGATGACATCCTAAATCATATTCGAAAATGAGTTTGGAGGCTTAAGCTTATTATCTCCATAGCAGGTAATCGGTGCTCACAGTAAATCTAGGACTAGTCTAGTAGCTCGCAACAAATCAGAGTCGGTAGGCGCTGAAAAATGAACTRGTGACACGTGAACAAGTCCTGCTTAAAGGTTTGCACCTAGGCCACACTTTGTCACATTCTGGCCACAGGTATGGCAGGCACATCCCAAATAACCTCCCCAGGGATGCCCACGTCTGCGCATACAGGTTCGGCATCGCCTCGCACTAACAGCGACAGCGGGCACATGGTCACACCCTGGCTTTTACCTGCGTCCGCAGCTGTGCATGAGCTACAGGATCCGGGAATATTCCTCTGGATGCCCTTGGTAAAATATGCTACCTTTGCTCTAATGTTACAGAGGTGAAGGTATTTTTCAAACAAACATGAGGTGTAATTCCTTGGTAGCTTCAAGATGTGGGAATGGGCAGAGATGAGAGACTGCCACGTGTGATAGTCTCTTTGGTAACGTCACTAAATAAGCTGTAATTTATGCTAGTAGTTTGCCAACGAAGGAGAAAACCAACTCCTTTAAAAAAAACATATTTGGAAGACACACTGATACCAGCTTATGAAAATACATTTTAAAAGAGACATAAAGCAAAGCTTTAGGTTGTTTCTTATTAAAGATCTTACCAAACATTTTGCAAAACAGGTTTTCTGTTCTTCCAGATTCCAGTATGAGAGGTTGCTTTCTGCCAACTTAAAACTACCCTTGCTACCTTCCACGAATTTTAACGACCTCCAACATCCTCCCTAAAATTGTGGTATTGCTATTTGTGGTTGAGAAGTGGAGCTGAAGTGCTTCCTGCATCCCATGTTCTGCACGCCAAATTCCACCACCTAAAATGACTGCCATTTAAGATAATTACCTCTGATTGAAGGGTAGGCTGTTGCGTGTGATTTCAGAATTCTCCAGGCTATTTCTTGTAAAGAAAGGAATTATGCAAATCTATATAATGTCATCATCATTACATACATATGTGGATAGCACTTTCTGCAAAAGGCAGAACTTGTGGAGCTGAAAGTTGCATTGACATTTTTCATGCTAATGTGTTATTTTGATAATTACCAAAGCCAGTGCCAGAAAATTACATATATGCCAGCACCTGTTTTCTTTTTGAACATCAAGAACTAGATCTTATGGCATCTGTAAGTGAGCTGCATGCAGTTTTGGGTGAGAGTGACAGAGCACTGGAACAGGCTGCCCAGAGAGGCTGTGGAGTCTTCTTCTCTGGAGATATTCAAGGCCTGCCCGGATGCAACCCTGTCTAACATGCTCTAGGTGACCCTGTGAGCAGGGAGGTTGGACTAGATGATCTCCAGAGGTCCCTTCCAACCTTACTGATTCCATGATTCTATTCATGGAAGTGGAGGCTAAGGAGGGGAGCTAAGCAAATCCTCTATGAGAATTACTACTCTTTTCATTATTAAACACAGCTCTTTGTATTGATAGTTTAATTGGGGGCATGAGTGACTAGACCCTGGTAACATACAGCTTCTAGAAACATTTGTTATGGCAGTTTTTTATGCCACCTGATCAAAAAATATTCACTGACAGCCAGGAAAAGACTGTCTCTCAACAGCAGCATGAACCAGCACCAGAGAGACAAACCCCACGGACTTGTATAGGCAGGGTTAAAAAGTGAGCTGCTTTCATTAAATTACGTATTTTTCACAGCTGTTATGTTATTTTTAAATAGTTTTAGTGCAACCATGCGTATTATTACTTAATGCCTTCCCACAAGCTTATTTCACTCATTATCATTATCACTCACTACAGCTAAGTCTCAGATATGTTTGATAATATTTCCCTCTTCTGTTCTGTCCCCCTCTAAATGTATACTCTCTTTCAACTGCCCCGATGCCATGTTTCTTCTTGTCTCTGCTTTCAGGTTATGTAGGTTATGTTCCTGACCATTCCAGCTTTTGGGGCTTTTTTTTTTTTTTTTTTTTTTTCCCAGCCTGCTTGTGGCCTCTTTTCACATTGGAGCTGGAAGAGCAGGTCAGTCGAACATACTCCGAGTCTGAGGTTTGAACATATGGGACAACTCCATCATCGTTTCAGCTACACAAGGTTCCTGGCTTTGCTTTTACAGTCCTGCGTGCAGGCAATTAAGCTGTTGTTTAATGTGATGAATTGCTGCAGAGTATTTGGGGCTAGAACAGAGAGAAAGCTAAAGCCAAAACCCTTCCTTTTCTTAGAGCCTGGTTTGCACTGCTGTAGCTAAGAATGGGACTAAGGACCTCCAAACCCTTCACGGAGTTCAGCATCTGCTAAATATTTACTACCTGCCCTTTACAGGAGAGAGGGCACATGCTAACGGAAGAACATGATGTTGGTCTCCTTCTGCAATAGTAAACAGCTTTTCTTCAGACCCAGGAAACAGAAGACTGTCAGAGATCGCTACCGCTATGAAAGCCCAGCCTCATAAACAGAAATAAGATGAAGGAAGGATTAAGAAGGTAAATGAATTCAGAAAAAATAGTTATCCTCCCCTCCCAAGCATCCAGCCTTAGTTGCGACTGCAACTTCTCTCTTTAGCAGCGTGAGCGAGCATTCCTCTCACCTCATACTCCTCTTTAAATCCATAGCCCTGGCCTCGCTTCATCTGGGTGATGTGCTGCAGCAGGTCGGCCACGCGGATGGCTGGCTGGAACTGCCCCCGGGGGTAGGACATTTCCACCGGCTCGCAGCTCCGGTACGGATGGGTCTGGATAGTCAGAGTTGGCTGCGTCATCTCTCCATGGCTACTGTCTGTTTTAAAGACAGGGAGGCAAAACAAGCTTTCACCTATCTGTTATTTCCACTCATTCTTGCTCCATTTGTTTTTTTTTTTTTTTTTTTCCACCACCCCATAGGCCGGTGACGTCAAAAGAAAGTAAAGAAATAAACACATGTGTCTACGGCTGCCTGAGAGGCTACGTCATGCTCGAAATAGTTTTTGAGTCAAGGAGGCAAACTCAAAAGAGGTGGGAACAGAGCAAACAGTCCATCAGATATAATGACGATGTAAGTCTATATATAGTGAAATAGCACATATTTTAAGTGAGAGCTCTGCGTAAGGACTCTGCTCCAGTTACATACCTTTCGCCACAAACCTGCAAAGAACATGACTGAGCAGTAGGGACAGATGAGCAAGATATTCAAGAGGGATTCGGGGCGTACAACGGGAGATAACTCAGAGGGGCCGTTTAGCAGGGAACAAATTGTAAGCATTTCAAACCCAGGCCTAAAATTTATAAATCAAATATGAAGATGTAGCATTAGCAGCAAGAATAAAATAGCACACAAATACAGTTATCTTGCATGCAGAAACTTAAATTTCAGATTTGTAAACTTAACAACAGAAGTTCCTTTTCTATAGAAATGGATTTAAAAAGCTGTATCACTATATAGATGGAAATTGCAGCTTCCCATATCCCTAGCAAAACTCTAAACATATAACACAATATCCCTCGAGGACTGAGTAATGGTAAAGAATTTAAATGAGCAAACAATTGACTGTCACAATATTTAACAAGAGAAACTCGGATTAAATGCAAAATTTAGTCTCTTATCTACCGCAGTTGCCCAAATTCCAGTGGTTGGCCAAATGAACCTTTTCATACTATTACGGGGATCGAAGATGCATAGACTCCTTGGCTGATACAGGCCTTCTGCATCAATTCTTTCTGGTCTTACCAAATAGCAGCATATTAGTAAACACAAGAGATACCTTCTTCCAGTTGTTCAAAAAATGCGAAGATTGAGTACGGATGGCTCAATCCTTACAGCAGCTTTACTGAACAAGGTGAAAGCCTGAACACCATCCTATGTCAGCAGCTCTACAGTCACGTTTTAGAAGGGATAAAGAATAAATAAATTTTTGAAGCCTATGTTCTCATAAATGCTCAAATTCCTGTGATGCTCAAAGGTAGAGCTGTAACTCTCTAAACCAAAGCAACTCTCGCATACAAAACGTGAATAAATTTGAAATTTAAGGAAGAGTAACGTTCAAAGCATTTGTATAATCATCCCTAATGCTCCGACTAATGACAGTGTGAGAACTCAGAACAGAGGGAATTTCAAGGCTTATTAATTCCCCTAGTTGGATTCGCTTTCCCAGTGCATCTTTCCTCCCCTATTCCCTATTAACCTCCTGTAATGGAAAAGAGAAGATTTTTATCGCGGACCATTTCCGACAGACGTACTATGCTTAATTTTCCATCATTAGGTTTAATACAAACCCAATTTCACAACTGGCTTCTCTGAGGAACCTACATGTAATGCCACATTTTTTATCAGCCCCAATTAAAAAACATTATGATATCCCTATTTTGGGAGGAAATTTTAAAACTAATGTACGGTTCTAGTGCTAATATGGTAAGGGCACACATAGAGCACAGGCTACTTGTAAAATGTAGCTCAGATCAGTCAGCTCCTTCACAGGCAATTACTAATTTCTCTCTTCATCAGATCCTTTAATTCTGGTCTACTTGGCTCTCACCCTTCAAYGGTTTCACAGGGAGAGGTGAAAGGCAGAAGTGTGCCTCCTCTCCCCCTTGCAGAATAACTTCCTTCGCTTTGCTTCTTAGCTAAGTGTTTCTACTCAAAAAACCAAAACCCAAACCAGCACCACACGATCTAGGTCACCCTATGCTCAACCCCAGGACAAACCGAGAGTCAAAAGCAAGAAGATGATCAGCTCCTCTGGATTTCTGTGACAAACGCGTCCCRACCAGCTCCTGCGCGCTCCCCAAAAGAGAACCCAAGCTCGGCATTTGCACTAACTCAGGCTGGCTGTCGAGTCTTGCCGCAAGCTTTTTATCTGGGCCAAGGAAAAATCTGAGGGGCTTTTATGGAGACAAATTACTATGCACGAGGTGAGCCTCGCGCTCATATGTTCTGCTAATAAAACCCAATGCAAGAAACATATTGTTCCGTCTCCATCTAATCATGCCGTGAGCATGAACCTCAGCATGGTTAATGAGGCACTCGAGCAAGGCACTGCACCGTCGCTCAAGATGGGCTGTTTACGGCAATTTTGTGAACAATTCAAAGAGCAGGGTAGCAGCAGAGGTAGCAGCAAACTGATATCTCACCGGGACAACCAACCGAAAGAGCTTTTCGAGGGCTTAGAACTGGCTTTACTTTTCCTGCAGCTTGCGGCAATAAAACACATTTTGCTTCGTCTGGCACTGTTATTACTGGAAAGACAACGAAAATAGCAGCCCCTCAGCAAAATCTGACTTCTGGTTTAATTGTGGCACTTAGGGTGAGTCACAGTTAATTTTCCATACGGCCTCCTCTCCTTCCCCCTTCTCGCAGACACCCTCCCCCCGTTTCTTGCAAATATGGATGAGTGTGTAAGACAAACTGGCCTACAGTTTTGACAGTACCTCTAAAAAAATTGTGCCTTATATGAGTTTCCAGTGAGAAAAACCAATCAGAAAACAGATATTTTTGAAAATAATTCACAACAACACTGAGAAACTACTAAACATAGAAAACCATGTATCAGATTTTTTGGATCACATTTCATATGCACACCATATTCTTAGTCATAAGGGCTAGTTCTGCTGATAGGAACACAAACCATGAAATTCCACTGAATACTAAAGGCAGAACACAGTTTTGGGAAACACATCCAAACTTTTCAAATGATGATTCCATTCCAACCTCAAAACTTGCACTGTTTCACACTCAACTTCATTGCAAGTTGACTTTGTTTAGCTTCAATTTCCAAGCGCTGACTCTTACTCTACCTACTCGTAGCTAGATTAAAGAGCCCCCTGAGTATCTGAAATCTTGACCCATGCAGGTGCTGATCAAATCACTTATTCAATTTCTCTTTGATAAAGTAAATCAATTCAGAGCTTCTGAAGTCTCACTAAGGCAAACTGTTCAGAGCTCCACTTCCTTCCTAAAACTATCTGCAATTTTCCAAAGCTGCTCTTGTGGAGCTGTAAATAAAACAGGTATTTGGTATGTTGCTGTAAACATGCTGTTTACCTCACTTCTAGTATTAGCGGCTGCAACAGTAAAATATTTTGTCGGCTTGTTTGGTAACAATTTTGGTGTCGCACTCTTGCTCCCCATACCAAGATGTCCATCGCCAATGCAGATTTTTTTCATTTCTGGAAGCCAGCACTTTAATTATGAGCCTAGTAGGTCACACAATGTCCTCAAGTTCTGCTTAAGGCATATTAAAAAACAGTGACTGGCTTCCCTAAACTAGCCTAATTGTGAAACTCTTCAGGCATCTCAGCTTATTAATTTAGGGGTGCAAGTGCAGATAATCAAATTCAAAAAAAACCTCAGCTACACATTTATTTTCCACAAGCTCTCCCTGCTTATGAAATTATACTTCTGTGGCACTCTCCTTTGCTGGAAAAATAAYGATAAACGTGCTGAAGCAAACCGTGAGGTCCAGCTCCGCCAGGAGAAACACAGCAGAGAAGCGTGTGCTGAAAAAGCTCCAGCCAAGTACAGATAGATGGCATCTTCCCTCTTTGATGAGTAACCTGAGGGTGGGATATTATTGCCTGCCTGCTGCTACATCACCTTCTATTATAAACTTTCCTTGCTACCCAGACAAGCAAAATACATGCATCTGCCTCCAGAGAAAAGCTGATAAAATCCTCCATAGATGTCATGGAGATGATGAAAAACAGCTGGAAAATTAGATTTGCAGGTCTGCATTTGCTGTGTAYGGCCAGACCGCTATGCAATGTTCCCGTAAGGCTGCTGAGAAGGGACCTGTTCACCCCGCGCAGCTTTTGGGATTGAAACTTTAGATCCTTTCATACACATTATCTTGTTTCACAAACATAGTTTTGTTAGTCTGAAAGATAGATATCTACACACATATACGCATTTTGATGTTGTCTTTAGGAAAAAAAACAATCTATGCCTCAAGCAACCAAAGTGATGCTGCACTGATGCGTGAGCTTGAATACATGAAGTTTCTTTCAAAACTTTTGCTTCAATATCCACGAACTCATTGTGCTTCTGCAAGAACAGGCCTATCATGTCTGTTTATACTTTTATTCTCTTAGCCTTGGCAAGTGTGTAACATGATAAGACATTCTCTGCACAAAATAAATTATATTCTGAGTGGTGTTTGTGATGGATTTAATTACACACATATCCAATCTCTCTCTACTAGAGTAAGAGTTGTCAATTATTTGACATCTTCCAAGGATGGCTACAGCACGGCTAACATCTCTTCCCATTACACTAGGGATGCAGTGGTACTTGGAAGATTAATTTGCTTTTACGTGCACATCAAGGCTTTACTGTATAACAAATACTCAGCTCTAAGGTAATATGGTACACACAACACAAGCAGTTGTATGGCAAACCGGAGTCAAACCATCGTTTGTCTAATAACTCCAATTTAGCTACACAAGGCATGTTCCTTAGCAAAAAGCCTCCTGACATCATGTTTGACAGAAAGCAGAGGATGCATCTTTTGTTTCAAATGCTCTGAACAAGCTGCATGCGTATGATAAAAAAAAAAAAAAAAAGAAAAAGCTGGAGAAATTTATTTTCTCTAGATTTTTAAGAGATTTTAAAGAGTCACTTGGTCATCAGCTTACAGAGAGCTGTATTCCAATCCTACAAAAAACACAAATTATGTACATTCTTTTCATCAGATAGCAAAGAAGAACCCCCCTTAAAGATGCAGGGAAGGTGCTCTGGTGATGTGGGCAAGCCTTAGGATTGCTAGGCACACATGTGTAACTGCAGCTCATCAAACATGTGGACCCTCACCAAGCCAAATTTCTCTTTGCCTCCAAGGTGAAAAGAAGTTGTCAGATCTATCTAAAACACAGAGCAGTAGGTCAATGAAGCCATTAGCTAAAAACTGCTGACAACTTCAAAACAGCACACAAACCAGCAGTCACTAAAGACTGGAAGGTAAAGTTTTCCTGAGTTGTGTGGTCATACGCAGCCTCTCAGGAACATTTTGAGAGAAGTTCAGCTCTAGTAATAGCCCCTGTATTTGGCAACAGCATGCTCCTCAGCTGCTTGCTCTGCTGYAGGTCAATGTTAGCACACTGAACTGATCCAAAGGCCTCTCCTACAGCTCCTTAGCGGCTGGCATGGCCTGGGAGGCTACAGATACTATCAAACAGAACAAGTCGTGGATTTTTAAATGTCCATTGCTTAAAAATAACTTATCCCTCAATTAAAAAAAAAAAAGTCAGTAATGGTGAGACTCACTAATGCAGCAATATCAGTTTCTTAATCCCTTTCTAGTTCTTCAACAATATGGTTGTAGATAAACCCCTAGCAGATTGGTCARGCACAAAATTCCATCCTGTCCAAGGAAGAGAGAAATCTAGGGCAAATCTCCATGCGTTTCCAAGTGCAAGCCAGGCTTTGTGTGCGACTTCATGACAGTGAGCTGTGTGCAAGGAACTCCGAAGCGACGGAGTCCTTGGGCTCTCTGGCAGGCAGGGACCTTTGCTGCAGGGAGCCTTCTGAGCAGGTGAAATGGCACGGGGAAATGCCTTTATGGACTGACAAAAGATGTTAATGGATGCAAGGGAAGGACATACTGCTTCCTCTGAAAAATCTGCCCTGAGGATGTTTGCTCAATGTCTTCTGGAGCTCCTGACCACACACATTTTCTCTAAGAACAACCTCTGAAGTCTGCACTACCTGTTCAGGCTTTACATTACTTGTACAACATGGGTCTTATTGAAATAATAAAAACAGAGAAATCTACTTCCTTCATTCACAGTAAGCATTCACTTCCCTAGCAAAGATTCCTGTGCAAACCATTTAAATCCAGACTTGTCAACAAAATCATACAGCTAAAAACATCCATTACATAGAAGAGTATTAATCAAGCAGAGGATGAGGCAGAGGCAAAAAAATATCCTCTGTATCTTACTATCAACAAATCATGCCACAGCCAAGTCTTGGGAGTCATCTGCGATTGCAAATCCAGAACATTTATTAGCAGAAGGTGTAACAGAGGGGAACAGCGCCGAACTGCAGGCAGAGCCCAAGTGTGTTGGTGGGGGGGGGGGATGACTGAGGCCCTTTTTAACATCACTTCTTACTTCCCAGGAACAGTTATTAATTAATTTCAAAAAATAAACTTATTTTGCTTATTTGCTGATCTTGTTTATTAAACAGCATTATCCAATGTCTTGTGAATCTGTCTGACAAGCCAGAATGTCAGTTCCCAGCTCTCATTTGTCCAAATCACAGGACAGAAATTTGCCCAAAGCTCAGGGCTGCTCCATAGCACCTCTAGCTGGTCAGCTCAGGTGGAACTGAGGACATGTCCTGTCTGTGTAAATCAGGTCTTTAAAGTGCTCTGTACTTGACTTCCCATATGTAAAACAGGCATATTAATCCTTACACACCTCAGAGACGGTAGTTAGCAGGTGTTAAGTTTGAAAGAGTTTTGAATCCATAAATACAAGACTACTTTAAGTCCTAATTCCTGTTTTTTTCCCCCTCTAAAATTCATGATTATGAAAGCTTTATGGGCTTTTTGGGGCTTTAATTTCTGCTGTGAAAACCTAGGCATAGGTTGACTCTCCAGATCGCTCCTTGACCCGCAAAGTAAGGAGCGTGYAGACCACGCTGTAATTTAGCTGCCCTAACAAAACTCAAAATACAGCTATTCTCACTACCCAGACACAAGTGTGAGAAGCGCTCCAGGAAACGAGGACCCGATTCTCACAGGTGCTGAGCACTAGGTTAAGAGGGGTTGCACACTCTCTAGCCCTGTTCCTGCAGTGGCTATAAACCAAAACATCAATCTACCTTTAGACTTTTCTCTTAACACTGAGTCTCTGGGAAAATAAGAGCAAACCTTCTGGGAAAAGGACTCCCTCTCGCTTCCTTGAAAAAGGACTCATTTATTGCAKCTGGCATTTTGATAGATAGCTGGATAAATGTCTGTACTGTGGCAGCACCTTCAAGCCCATCTCTGCCCTGCCTGCTAGCCCGTAAGGCAAGGCACCGGAGCGGTCAGCTGTAATTTCTTCCTGCTCTAACCACGGGCCATCAGCACGTGCCGACCAGCGTTTAAWGCAGGTCCCGTGGATTAGCCTGTCTGGAGGTGAACAGTCACTGTGGATAATGTGAACCCCCCTCCCCAGCTGGCTTCTGATCAGCCATCCATCACCCTGCGGAGGCACCGCGGAGGAACGTCGTGGCCCCCTGGGAGAGCCTCCAGCTGTACGCTGTGGTTACTCACCTTCACGGGTACGCCTCAGCTAAGCTTTCGAGCAACTTCGTTATCTACTCTCAGTTTCTGCCCGTTTTGCTGTCTGTGTTAACTCACCGCAACAACCCGCTATTTTTAAGACTCCACAAGCTAAGAGCTGCGCGCTGGATGCTTTGCTTCGCCACCTGAACAAAAGGAGCTAATTTTGAGAAATGCTGAACACTAACATCTCCCTTTAAAGTTATCGGCAGCCACAGAACAGCCGGCATCTCTCGGAGCTAGCATTTTCATTAGCCTCTCAAATCTATCCTTGATTGCTTGAATATTTGGCATTTAATTTGCAGAATACACAAAATGATGGGGAGGGGGAAAGAACCACTTGCTCAGACTCAGCCTCTGATTTCTCCATATAATCATCCTATTTACAACTCAGCCCGAAAGAAGTAAACTCCCCACCTGCTTTGAATGTGCAAATCCTCACTCCCATTTGCAAGCCCTGAGGCCCATAGAGCTGAGCTTCACGCACACAACTCAGGCATCAATCACTGCCGCGAGCTAAAACTAAGCAAAAGGCAAAAAAAAGCACATGGGAATTTTAGCCCAGAAGGTCAAAGTCAAATCCCACTGACAAAAAGAAATAACAATGAGCAGTCATTCCTTAAAAAAAGTGTGTGTGTGTGTGTGTGTGTGTGTGTGTGTGCGCGCGCGCGTGTATATAATCACCATCATCATAATAATAATGATAAAGCTGCAACAAAAAAACCTACAAAAGGCTTTTGAATCAATACAATACTTGACCACAGGATAAATAATGACTTTGAAGCCCAGCCAGTTAACTGTGTTCTCTGAGTCATTTTCGAGGCGCAATGAGTGTGTTTTCTCTCCAGTGAAGTGCAGTGCACCATACCTGTCTTCTTACCTAGCAGCGTGGTCGATGGAACAGTGTCTGATGATACTTTGAGATGAAATTCCGTTCACCCACACGACACGGATCAATGGAAATCAACAGAAGATCAATAGGAAAAAAGTTACAAAAGATGAAAACAAGGTTAGCGGTATCTAACACTCAGAAGATTCAGTCTATATGTTATATTGGGAAATGCACAAAAGCAAAGAAAATTGAAGAATGAAATAAAAAGTCTGGCACTAGTACCTGAGTAGTAGGAATTCAACAAAGATTTGCTCTGAAGGGTTTTGCTTTGGACAGAAAATGAACAAGGAGAGGGTGATGCTAGGTAGGAAAGACATAAGGAAAAGACTTTAGACATATATTAAGAGAGAGAAAGAACAGGGAGAATGTTCCTCAAAGAACACAGTAATATGGGATATATAAGGCTTACAACATTTTTCATCTCAACATGCATATTACATTTATTACAATGTCATCATGATGGATTTCCTTTAATATAAGCATTCCACACCCCAAAAACTGTATTATAGTTATTGTAAATCAATGTGTAGAACAATATTCTATATATCMATTTTTTTAACCAAAGGAATAAACTTATGTTTTTGTCTCTGGGAGAAAGATCTTTAAATACAACCCCCAAAATACAAACTATAAAGAAACAAATGCAGTATTAACAGTACAGTAAGCCTGTTCAAACACAATGTACACTAGTATCACACAAATGCTTTAGATGCATATTTTGCAGTTCTTTACAATTATACAGGTAAGGTAGCGTATTTTTTTAAAAAAAATATGATCCAAGATAACTAGGTAATTGTTCTTCAACAAAAAACTGTCCACAGAGATTCCTACAATTCTCTCCCCTGTGAGATGGATTCTTCAAGCAAGACAWGCATCCCTGCTCTCTCCTACTTAAAGCATTAGCTTTCTCTGGACAAGAACCCACAAAGAGTTTCCATACTAATCAAATGTGTATGCAAAGGAGGCAGGGATCAACTCTATACGGTACGTTCTTTTCTTGACAATTTATGAAGTTGGTTTATATATAGAATAGCATACATGCACGTTTTTAGGCTAATCTGTTGTTTCTGAAATCATGTTCTTCTGTTGTCCCTCTGTGTTCATTCTTAGGGTTACAGACACTTATCTCCTCCTCAAAATGATGGGAAACAAGCTAATGCAAAATTTCTGCATATCAGAAAGATGACAACAGATAACACAAGAATAACTATTCTGTAATCCAAAAGAAGCAGGCAAAACTCAGTATACAAAGCAATTTCAGAAGCAGTTTTTGCATTTCTAAAGTAAACATCACAGGCAAATTTCAAGTTATTCTATGGGGTGAACTAGTCACTAGTCCGGGGAGTTTCATTAAGTCTGCAGACTTCCTTCCTAAGCAGTTTATACTCATCCAGCAAACAGACTCACTCTAACGCTCTATTTTCCTGCCGTATTTTGAGACTTAGACCATCTGAAATCCCATTAAGATCATCAGCTGCCTCACAGCCTAGTCTGCTGGACTTCTGCACCAGCTGCCTTCAAGCCAGCATCTCTCACGTGGGACCTCCTAGTCTCTCTCTAATGTATGCTTCAACTTAAACCAGACCATTCCCTTACTATACCTGGAGCCTGGCTACTTTTACAGATGTGTAGGAGACAGTCTGAAAAGAGACGTTTGTTTGCCYGGGCTCACAGAGCAGTCAACAGTCAGAGTTTGGAGCAGTACTCAGATTTTCAAAAACCTGCGACTATAAAAGAACTCACTGGGCCATACGCCTTTCCAGGAACTAATCATTACAAATTATAAATTACTTAGGCATCTAAAGATAAAAATCTTTCTTACTTCAGTCAGTTTGACTAAAAAAACTACTCACTGAGGCTTCTGAAATGGGCCATACTTGCAAGACAGGGAGGTGAAGTCTAGATTATTTCTTCAAGAGGGCATGAGGGAAAGCAACTTGCCCAAGACTTTTAAAGAGCTTGTTTCCAAAATCAATCAGGTAGGGGCTTGTATAAGCAGAGAGCTGTGTTCACAGCGCAGTTGCCTAACCAGAGGGTCTTCCACTTTCATGCATGTGTATTGCAGGGAACGTATGATGACTGAACTTCATTCCTGGGTAGGGATCTTTGCTTCATTTAATTTTGGCTCTGCAGTCTCTGAAGTGGCATGTGACGCCACACAGGTCCCTCTAGTCAAAAAGCATGGTGGAGGTCTGCTCCTATCTTGAAGATGATTCTGTAAACACACAGACAATYCCGTCCCACCTCCCACATGCCCAAACCACCATGAAAACCAATAAAGATGCTCTTGTATTGACTTAAAGAAACTACACTTCTTCCTTTCTACATCTTTAATAACATTTGGCTTTATAACTGTTGATACATTTCAGATTTTTTTTTCACTAATGAAAACATCTCATGGCCATTATCCTTGTCCTTGGGCTGTATTTAGCTGGTATCCTAACTGAAAGTGAAAATTATCTATGTGGTTTGAATAAGAACTAGATCTTAACATAACTGTTTCAAATCGAGCAAGACTTCTGCGTTTCATTCATTACAAAAGCAGGTTGAGTATAGAGAGGTGGGAGTTTAGTCTCTTGGTAAAGATGTCTACCACTCCGAGCGGCATTTACCCGTATTTTCCTCTTACCTTGTAGTTCTTGCTAGTCAGAGCAGAGTAACTGCCCTGYGGTGCTCATTAACGTCTACCTGAGCTCCCTACAGCTTCCTCCACACTGCGTTCATACCGGGCTTCTACCTGTACTATTAAGGCTCTTGACCTAATCTGTATCAATTTCACCTCTTCAATAGTTGGGAAAAAAGTCTTCTCCCAAACTAAGATGTCACAGAAGTTAAGTAAGCTCTAATACATCAGTCACTAGCAAAAATGGCTGCATTTTTAGGAGATCAAGTCCGCGTAATCAAATAGCTCCTGCCAGCAAACACACAATGATGTTGAGATGGCTTTGCTGGTGATCTAGCATTCTCCTTGGACAAGCCCTGCCTGGCCTGTGCTATCCATAGCCTTATCTGTGACATTTTACCGCTGTAAAGCTGGAAGAGCGGTCCCTCTGTGCAGGACATACGATTAGTGCATCACTGGGGAGAAGACACATTACTGCTTATCCCATTACACTGACAGGCTGCCAAGTTACACAAAATTTATGGGCCGTAACAACCCCTTGCAACCTCATCTGGTCAACTCACAGACACATGTGGACTATTTTAGGTCCACCTTGTCATATTTTTGTCATCTCATTTTATGATAACCCTGCATTGAGTCTATGCCTATATATGACTGTGCCACACTGAAGAAAACAACAGTACTTTCTAAACGTTCTTGCAAACTGAGGAGCAGTCTCAAACCCTGCAGATATCAACATTATATTTATTGGGTTTATATCATTATTAAATAAAAAAATCCCACAAAAATATTTTGGAAAATAAATAGACTACAATGAGCCTGTTTCATCTCCACATAATCTTTGGATAAAACTCAACAAACTGGAATAACACTAATAACTCATCTTTCAGCAAATATTTATTCCCGGTGCCATACAGTGTCAGAGACACAGGTCAATTCCATAAAATCTCCCGTCACAACCTCAATAATCATCAATACAAATTCTGCCTGAATAAGGACTGAATAATGCAGGAAGCAAAAAGGGCCAAGGAGCCTTGCTTTGGGTCAAGAAAGATAAATGCCCATTTCTGTTGCAATTTTCAGCAAAACCTGTGCTCCCTGTTCCAGCCCAGAGGTTACAGATCTTCCTGGAACGTAATTACGTTTGATAACAAACACTTCTGTCAAATGATAAAATTAAATCCTGTGCAAATGGCCAACAGGACTGTGTGCTCCTGATGCAGTGCAGTGGCCCTCTACAAAGGACCCCATTTCATCCAGAAAACCCAATGTTATGGATGATACCATTTGCATCGGCTGATAATGAAAAAAATAAAAAGCACTGAGATGGAGCAGGTGAAGAAATAAATATTTTTACTAATCATAGGGGCAAGAGGACGGTAACCCTCAATGGCAAAAGAACCACCATTCCTGCACTGCATACTTTTTCCAGAGTTCACTGTATACGCGCAACCAGTTTTACATTTTCTCCAAAAAGATGCAGCTGAGGATCAGAAAGGGAGCTGCTGTCTTCTGGTGTCCTTGGGATGCCCTGCACCAGCAGGACCCTCTCTCACGAGAGGACCACTGCTCCTTCCTTTAGAGCAGCCTTCCCCATAAACAGGGAATCTACAGCAGGAGGGTGACCAGGAATCGCCCAAGAACAGCAGATGTCCTCCTGCAGCAGGAGCAGAGCAGCAGCCAAGCTGGAGAGACGACAGGAAGGAAAAGGCCTCTAAAGGGACTCTTGGGAGTTTATTCTGTCTCAAAATCAGGGGGACAGTAAGGAAAAACTGGAGGAAAGGATAAGTGCCCTTCAAGGACACTGTTACAAGGAGGTGAATATGTCTGCAAGTCTTTTATTTAATTCAATAGTTACGAGTTTTCCTACTTAACAAGTTGCCTTTGCTCTATTTTGCTTTTGTGACCTAATAAAAGTAATCTTAGGATTAAAAACACTCAGTACCTCTTGGTGGACTTCCTTGAAGAAAGCAAGGGGTATTTCCATGTCTAAACTTCACCTATCTCAGGCTCTCATAACCGAGCTCAAGATGGAGAGGATGATTATCTAGCATGCAATATGTTTTTTTATTGTGAGGCAAAAGAGGAAAATTTAAGAAGGAATTTGACTATCTCTTAGGAGAGAGAGTTGATTTACCACTGTAARATCATATTAGTTAGCAGAAAGGTGACAAAGTAATCCTACTTACACTAGTCAAAAGTTAAAATAGGCTCCTACAGAAATCCTTAAGTATTAAATTCCATTAAGGCAATTTTTTGAAAAGAAAGGCTTTTTCTTATTTTTTTTCCCCTATCTGTATCAACAGTGCAAAACCCATAAAATTTCTGTATCAGCATGCGCACACTGCTGCATGGAACAGAACTTACCTCCAACACCTCAGCATCCTGGACTTGGCAGAAAAAAAAATGTGGAGAAATCATGAAGCTTACTGGTAATTATTTTTGTGTGTGTGTGTATATATATATATATATATATATATATATATACACACACGTGTATGTATAAAAAAAAACAGCCTGTGATTTACATCAGGCTGTGTCATAGAGAGAGGTACTGGCAAAATTTGCAATGATGTCAAGCAAGTAAAGAACTATCTGATAAAAAATCTGGCGGGATGCTTTTTGCAAAATTAGCTACAACATGTTTTCTATAGCTGCCATTTCAAGTAAATGACTCAGCTGTTTTAATTAGTCCCTCAAAATACCAAAAAATAAAATGAAGGCATATTATAGGCTCATCTCTTATGATTTTTATTTTCTGTTTGGAAGTAAGTTTTAAAAGCTCAGAATCTGCAGGATGGGCTAAAAACTTCAAATCCCCATATTTTTAACACAAGCTACCTTTTGCTATTTCTAGGATGTCTATTACAATGCTGTCTTCTGCTATCTTGTCTTTCAAAGATATGAACCACCGACAACTCTTGCTGTCTTCTTTAGGAGATATAGCTACTCAGCACCTGCGAAAATCAGATCTGGACTCAAGTCAATTTAATATCAGCGACTAGTCTTCGCTGCTAGCCTTGAAAGTCCCAAACACCTATTCATCCATCTTACAAGTAAGGCTACACAGAGTGACAGTAGCAATCTATGCAGATGGAATTTGGCTTGACCTACAGACAGAGGTATAAGAAGGACTCACTCAGCCTGTCCCACTCCATCTGAGACTACAAAGAAAGGTTTCAATGACAAAAAATAACATTTTGTATCACAAGCACTTCTTCACTAGTATTTAGGGAGAAAACACTTCACTAAGATGTTTAAGAACGACAAGAGAGTTTTGGTACATATTTGTGTTTCAGATCCAGTCTCTCGTCAAACTAACAGGCTAAGTGTCAAAAGAAGGAGTGATATTACCATCACATCTAAGTTAAAGTTTATTTAATACGAAGAAGTTTACAAATCCACCATGCAATCCACCATGCTCTCAGTCTGGGACTAGGATGACTAGAGTATATCTTTGTGCTGTTTTGCCCACTATACTCTTCCATCTACAGAGGTCTGAGGGGTTTGCAAACATTAACTAGGATGCATTTTACTGAACTCCTGCTAATAAACTGATGACACAGAAGAAGAAACACTGTCCTTTCTTACTTCCATTTCAGTTCTCTAGCCATGAGACCGTGCTTTCTTTCACAACAATTTCATACACAAAATGTTCTTTCATCCTAGAAGTCAGCTAAGTGATTTAACCTTGAGGAACAAATAAACATGCGCCTATTACTGTCTGATATAATTACTAAAACAGACTTCATAAATTATTCTCAGTAGATTTAGAATCGACAGGAATCTCTCCACCTATCTGACAGTTAAAACAGGGTCAGCGTCAGAGAAATTTCAGATGGATTTATAGCGAGCTTCTGCAACAAACTCTACCACTGTCTTTCCTAATTCTTCAATATTGTGCCCATAGGAATAGGTCCTTTTAAGAACCTAGTGCTCCCTAAAGGGGACATATCCATTGCAAGCAAGTTAAACTTACTGAATCCATTAACATCTTGGCAGCTGGAAGAGAAAGCTTCTTCATTGTGAACAGCACTGAGTTTGGTAGATGTCTTGTCTGAAGTAGCCACGGGACCCATCTCCCTCTGCGTGCTGGTCTGAGTCTCCTTCTGCTTCTTGGCTAGCTTCCTTTAGGGTATTTTGAAGAGGGGAGAAAGCAAGGTCAGTTTCCCTTGTTAAYAACAGAACAAAAAAAAAGAAAAAAAAAATCACAGTTATCCCACTTGGACTGACATGCAGGGCATGTGGCAAACAGCACRAGAAGAAAACCCACGGCTCTATCATCTAATTGCTATGGAGTGCCAAAAACATCGTGGTGGAAGCCTGTGACTCTGAGCTTAGCTGTCCCTCTCAGCAATGCATCTCTCACAAACTTGTGTCACCCCAGCAGCAGGCGTGCTACAACGTCCCCAAGTAGGGTGATGCAGGCACATCTCTGAAAGCCACTCCAGGACATCYAGTGGGCACTGGATGAGGACAGTGCCCGTGAGGAGGCAAACGAGATGTAGGCACCTGCTTCATGGGGTCAGCTACACTCGGTCTGGGATTTTTGCTCAATTCTTCAGTGAAGCGTGAGATCTGATGTTGAAACTGGAGTAGGACTTTTGCCCTGTCCTCAAGCAGAGGAATGAGGCCAGCAACCTCCACTAGGTCCTTCCAAACACCCAAACSGCTCTGAGAACCAGAGGCAAGAAAGAGCAGGGCAAACTAAAGGCTGAAGCCACTTTAAAAATGACTATGTTCAGACAGGCCTGTTTGAGGAGAACATGTCTTTTCTTATTCTGAGGAGACACCAAAAAACATTGGCAAGAGCAGAAATGGTGCCAGCTCTGAAAACACTAACAAAGCTAAGAATATAAGCGGCTCCTCTTTTGCAAACACAGCTAATACTAAGAAAATGGAGAGAAGCAGAAAAAGTGAGCTGCTAAGCTTCCACTGACATTTGACTGCCCTGTGCTTCATTCATATCAGAGAGCAAAACTGTTTAAAAATGAATGTGTGACATTCTCCAACCCGCACCTTGAAAAAATATCACACAAATCCCTAGCACCAGCAAAGAACTTTGCTTACATGGCTTCCACAGATAAGAAAATAAAACAAAATAAAAGCAAGAAAAACAGATTACTGTAAGTAGGAGCTTTAGTTCTTTTCCCCCATGTAACTCAAAGCAAAAGAAAAAAAAAAAGAAAAAAAAAATCCTAACAACTAAATCACTTTGCAAAGAGGTTTTTCTTCACTAAAATGACATGCTTACGGTAAGTACTACCCATCTTTTAAACTTCATTAGATTCTTAAAAGGATATTCCTTGTAGCACTGTTCAGCAAGCTTTATTTGCTTGGCATTTACGAGTAAGTTCAAGCACGCAGCTGAACCCCAACCCTTCGTGAGATGGGGGAGCTGGGCCAGTTGCATTTGTTTGCAAAGAAGGGTCAAAGAGCACCAAAATCCTCGTCTGTGTCTATGGGAAACTACTATTTAAGGCAAGCTGCCTGATGCATACCAGGACAGCATAGGTTTATGGAGAAATTCCACGTGCTGCAAACTTCCAAACAAATGCATCCATCTCATTTGCTCAACCAGGTGAGGATCAGCCTTTTGTGGTCTGAAGTCGAACCCACAGCTGTTGTAACCAGGGGCCAGGATTACAGAGCAGTTTGCATGCTTAGACCTCGCAGAATCTCCATGACGTACCCACTTCTGCAGATGAAGATGCAAACGGTGGAAGGGGACTTGCACGATGAAGCAAAAAGCTGGCATTTAACAACGTTAAAAGCTTTACTTTCCATATACAGCAATGCTAGCACCGATAGGTTTATTAGCTCTGAGATACAGCCATGCGAGCCCACTGCTTTGTGTGCCATGGTAACAACGGTAGCCTTGGAGTGTACAAACTCTGGTCTGCTCTTTTAATCCTTTAGATTTGCTAATCATACATGGCTACGTGGATTCTTTGGCAACAGGAATTAAAATTTCTCAGTGGGAAAYACTAATCCAAAATGCAGAAGTCCTTACTAACAAGCACTCCGGACTGCTGGGGTGAGCCACTACAGCTTACCACTACTGATGTTTAAAAATGGTGAGTCAAGAGAGACCTCCTTAGTAAACCCAGGTTAAATTATTTGTGGCAATAATGACCTCCAAGTCCCAGCGCTCAGTATCTTTTCAGCAACGCCAAAAAGCTAGAGAGAGCTGGAACTGGCAAACTCAATTCCCCTTGCAGTGAAAGAGCAGTAACATGTTCTGCACGTTCTACACAGAAAAAAATCCCCCCAAACCCAAGCCCACTATTCCCCAAAGGCCTGCAGATGGGGGGTGGGGGGAAGGAGGGAAGGAAGGAAAACAAAAAGAAAGAATGAACGAAAAAGGAAAAGCCCTGTGCAAAGCAGTTCTACCTGGTCCTGTAGAAGACAGAGAGGCCCCTAAAACATTGGCTTGAATGCCTAAAAAGAAAAGGTGACATGAGTTTAAAGTTCTCAATCTAACTTGCAACCGCCGCCAGCAGCCCAAGCTCRCGAGGGCGACCTGGCTTGGCACCCGCCAGCGCCATGAATTTCCTTCAACAGCGTGCCATCCGTTTCCGCCTTTCTCCCGCTCGCACCCAAGCACCTAAAAAGTCCTCATCTAAATTTAGAGGGAGACATCTCTCTTTTTGAGGATTTCTGAGCTAAGCTGGCCAGACACACGGAGCGCCCYGCCGCTTCTGAACGTGCCTTTTCCGCCACGCTCACGTCTCTGGGTAGAGCGGCAGCACAGGACTAAGCCTATTCGGTCCTCACCATCATTATAATTCACAGACAGGATTATAAAATCCAATGACTAGCACTTGCTAGAACGCTAGGGATACAGCTTAAACCCACAGCTAGGCAGAGGCTTATTCGCCGGCCCATCAAACTGTCTTTGGAACGGGGAAAGCGTCCCCGAAAACAGGGCGCTGCGGGAGGCCGCGGCCCCGCTCCGCTCGCCACCCACCACCGCCACCTCCAGCCCGAGGGGCCGGCGGTGCCCGAGCGGCGCTCGGGGCCGGCCGCGGGGAAGACGCTTCCTGCCTCGCGCGTCAGGCGCTCGAGCGGGGCAGCAAACCCAGGAGCGGGCAGAGAGCTGGAGGAGGAGGCCGACACGCTCGACGCGTGGTGACGGGATTGAAATGGCAGAACGTCGACGAGGTGAAAGTAATGGCTGCTTTACACTTAAGTRCAAGGGAAACGTGCCAAAAAAGACAACACGAACCCGCGGATGGAGTTTACCGCGTTGCCCTGTTCGGCTCAATCACGAGCTGAACTTCTCTCCGSGAGGGAAGAGAGGACGCACGTGGGCATGGTACACACAGGCGCAAGGAGACAGAAAGGTGCTCAGAGTGCAATAAAAAAAAAATATGCAACGAGCTGTATGACCAGGCAGCGGGAGTCGAGGGAGCTGAAGGCAGGGCAGGACCTAGTAAMAGGGAACCTAAACCAAGTGTCAGCTGTGAAAAAACGACGGAGGCTTGATTTGGTTGCTCCTGAAGCTTCTCTTCCAATCAGAGGATAAATGTAAACGGCTCAAACGTCACACAGAAATCACAGGATTTCCAGTGTAACAGTCAAGGACTCTATCAACTAGAAAGCATTTGCCACTACGGCTATAAATCACAAAGTTCAAGCAATATTTTCACTTCTAGGTGTTCGCAGGATCAGATTCCAATTTTGCAGCCATCTGGATAAACTGCAGGAATTATGTTTTAAAAGCAGCTTCAAATACTTTTCTAGCTTTTTGTATCAATTTTACAAGCCTGAATGCTAAATCTCTAGCTGCCACTCCTAAAGAGCTCTTGTACGTGTACATTGACAGATTTAATTTTAGACGTCTCACAAGGATGGATTATATATACTATAATGTAGATTTGCATGCACAGGTAATTTAGACATTAGATATAGATCACGTAAGTTAAACATGAAATTTCCTCCTACAGACAAAAATTGCTTAGTGCCATGATTTCCAATAAGCAATTTGAGCAGGCTACACAACACAATTCCCACTAGATGCTTGTGCAGAGTAGCCCGCCTGGAGGTTGTACACCATTTATTGAGAGATCTGCCCAGGTTCAMGGAAGGCCATGCAAATGCACAACGGGGAGCGCTGGTTAACTAGCGGTTGTACCGAAGAGGACCCGCCTCAGCCCTCTCTAGATGCCAGGTCCCGCGCTCCGCTTGGACGAACGGCTTCCTGTTGGTGGAGCAGAAGGCAGTAATTACGTGCTGCCATGGGCCGTGCAGCGCGGAGCAATTCTTTTGCTCTAATTGCGCGTCGGTAAGTACTACATCTGCCGTAGCGCTGTGCCCACTCCTGCAATGCCGTGCTCCAAATCACGYGTGTACCAAAGGGAGACGGTCAAGCAGAGACAAACAAGACAGATAAATCTAGAAAACATGCCCTTCAAACAGTCTCCACATACACGAAAGGGTACTGTGACCACAGGGAAGGTGCTCTCCTGGTTCACAGCGGCCGGGAAAGAGCGATGTGGCTCAACTATGGGAAGGGTCATTCATTTTAGACTTTGGAAAAACTTCATGCAGCAAAGGCTGCCCTTCACTCAAGCAGGCCGTGAAGGTAGGCTGTGAAATCCGTCACCGGAGACCTTCACGCACAGCACGGCAGGAGCGGAGCAGGACAGAGGGGCAGCACAGCGGCGGGGACCTCCTCCCCACTCCTGCTGGGAACSGCAGGTCCTCACGTCTCCTCGCCTATCACCAGCAGGGCTGAGGGACATCCTCTGGCCTAAGCACATATGCAGGTTACTGCTTCTTGATGCCTTTACAAGGTCAAACCCTCTGCTTACTGCTGTGCATCRAAGTAGTTTGTCCTCGTATGTTTTAGTCCTTGCCACAGCGAAGCCAAACTCAGCGCAGGAACGTTTTTTACAGGATCTGTGAGTGTAGGATGGGATTCTCTAACGCTGCCTTGGGCAAATTAATCACTGTATTTGCAGAGGATGTTTACCCACAAGGGCACCAGAGCTGGAATAGTCAGAGACATACAGCAGAAGAATGTACTTGTATAAACACATTCACTGAGCACATMCTTCTTCACAGTTCAGGCTAGCAGTTATGCAAGGACATGTTCTAAATAAAATCTCACATACTGCCTGGATCTTTTTCTTTTTCTTTTTTTGCCTTCATTAGCTGTCTTAACTGCTGATTCATTATTCTGTTCCTCCAGCAGCTAATGAAAAATCAGTTTCTTCCTAGAATTCTGATTTAACAAGTTGACTTGCACAAGAAGATCCCACCTTCTACGAAGATACATAGAGATATTTATGTATGCATGTGGTTTATGCAGAATTACATCTGTAAATGAAATTGATGTTTTATTTCTTTTCAAATGCCCTCGCAGAAGTTGGAAATAAATTCAGTGCTAAACTCTGTTATAAAAAAAGAAAAAAAAAAGGCAGGCATAAATTTAGCCTAATGCCTTTGATAGAATCTGTTCCATTAAGAGAAACTCCTGGCTCAAACTTCTGCAACAGTTACAACTTGTATGAAATTACAGTGGGAGTTGCAGGTGCTTCATACATTGCAATAGGGTCCTCAGCACTCTTGCCAGTTAAAAGATAATGGAAAGCAACTTATTTGCCATTGAGAGTCCTTTTCTCACAAATAACATTAAACTGACTGCTTGTAACATATACATGAATCCATCTACTGCCAGGAAGATTTCTCCTCTGGTCCGATACCACTCTTGATCAAATGCTATTCCATAGCATAGTATGTACAATCAGTAGAAAGGGGGRAAAAAAAAAAGATACACTTATAAAACAATGTCTACATTTCCATTCCTTATCCTTGTGAGGAAATTACTGATAAGGGCTCTGTAATGAAAAATGAGGTGTCTGTCATTAAATGCAAAGCCTAAAGTATATATAATGCCATCTAGGTTTTATAGTTCACCTAAGGAAAGAAAAAACCCTCTCAGGCACTGCTAGGTCATACTGCATCTGCTGCAATGTTACATCAATTTTAGCAGCACAACATTGAACTGTATCTTCCAATGTATTAAACTAATTCTGTAGAAATCTCAGGTAAAATTTGTTCTCAGTGTAAACACAGAGTAACTCCTCTGAATAGTTTCCAGCATCATCCTGGTGACAGTGATGTAATCAGTGCACCAGGACCGGAGCTCATAACGCTCTGTCTTTCTCTTCCCCTCGCAAGCAAGGAGGATTCAACTGGCATACCCTGCATCGGTAGACCAAGTTCTTCCATGGACGTCAAAGAGTCTGAAACTAACTTTTAATGAAGGGTAAACTGAGGTACACAAAATTATGTCAACTCTGCATGCTGACCAAGACGGGGAAAAGCGGCCCTCTGGGTTTGTATTTCTATTTAATCCGTGCTAAAGATGTTTATAAAGGCCTTCTCTTTCAGCCACAGTAACGTCCCTTCCCATATGTTGTAGGCAGTTTTTTAYGACATGCTACCATGCAAAAATCCCGTATCTATTTACTCACTAAGCATAAAGTAGCATGAAGAGGARCTTCTCTTTTAAATATTATGAGTATTTTTGACTGGTTTCTCTGAAGTTACGGGTACTCTACCATCTTACAGAATCAGAGTCCTGGAAAGCAATGGAATGCAAGCGATTTTGGTCCCTAATAATAAGAAATGACAGCAAAGCAGGTGARAAAGGGTTAAGAGGAATTATCTGAAAGCAGAAAAGAATTACTCCAAGCAGCACAACTTTGAAGTCCAGAAATTGAAACTAAAAATAAAGCAATGAAGTACATATGGTTGTATTTAAAGGTTTGCCAGCAGATCTATTTGAGAACCTGCTTTTCAATACTGATAACTCATTCAATTCAAATTTGCTTCAGGACTAAAACATTCATATGAGGTCATAACATGGAACCAATTCTATTAAAAAAATCACTCAATACACATATTGCTGCTCTTATTTTTGCAACACTTCAAATAAATCAAACTTCTTTCTGTTCATAAGAAGCTCTGGMAATTTCTATCAGCTTTGCCTAAGATAGCAATCCTTAGCAATTTAAGATTTTCATCTGCAATCACAATAAAACACCCCGTTTCATGTGGAACTTGAAACATGAAACTAAATAAAATTTAATCATATGCTTCTTGATGGATTCTCTGCTTTCTTCCCTCACTTGTGCCCTTCATACCAATTGCTGTTTAGGAAAAAAAAAAGAGACCTTAATTTCGCCAGATCAGGGATCAGACCAAGCCTTGGTCAGAAACRAAATGCTGATACGCACAGCTTGATGCCGCTAGAAGTATGTTCCGTCTGATGACTTTTTAGGTGTTATCTCTGCTGTAGTGATGTCCCAGCTAGCAGAGCTCATACTAGGTGGGATACCTGGGACGCCAAGAGCACAGAATTTATAACGATCTCTTCGCAGTAAGTTTGGAGTGCTGTGTTGGGGAAATACAGTTATATGGTTTCTGTAGCCTAAGCTCCTTTCTCCATTCAGGGCTTCTGCAGGTGCTATGAACATCTAAGCTTGCCTAGAGGCACCTCTGCCTTCCCTCAACTGCRATACTCTGTATGATGCACATCCACCTTATTAAATCTTTGCAGCCCATCACTACTTGCTTCTGTAGCTGCTGAAAGTCAGTGCAACCTCAGAATTGGGCAATCTCCAGAGGCTTATTTCTTCACTTTTCTTGAGTCACTCTCCTGATCCTTGAAAAAAGTTCTAACATATGTGATCCATTGAAGCCACTGCAAGACAGCAAAGAGACAGCTTCATGATGTCCTTACTTTCTCTGTAGCAGAGTAATCCTCAGCTAACTACTTAAAGCAACGCTGTGGCTCAGTAGTAAAAAGGGGTCAGASAGGGCTCAGAAATTGATTCGTGGTTCTTAAATACATGGAACTCAAATATAATAAAGCAGGGAATGGTCTGACCACATACTGCCTGCAGAAAGAAGACAAAATTGTAATGGAAGATCAGGGACTGAATTTTACAGGCAACTGTGCTGATTGGTCGTAAGGAAACAAAAACAGCGTAACAGCGCAGATAGCGCTGTTCTGACATCCACAGGAAACGTGCAGAAGAGGCATTACCATGAAAAGCACTTACACGTTAAAATTGTCCCCGAGTTTAACACTTAGCTTAACTTTTATTGAAATCATTCTGAATTTTTACGGTCAAATGCTATTCTAGGAGAACTGGTGTGAGGTCTAGAGAAAAGAGAGTTACTCTGCATTTACTGTTATGCAGCTGAGCAGAGTCAAGTCTCGTTAGTGCGAGTTTCAAACACTGCACGTTTCAGCTCTCTGCACAGTTAACAAAYGGAAGGGGTCCTCTTTCAATTATTTTCTGATCTGCCACCTCAAGAAGTAAAACCACCCCAACAGGTACATAGGGAGCCTAATACTTAAGTCCTTCACCCTGTTCTTAAGATTTTAACCAACTCACACGGAAAAGAAGTTAACTTCCACTAAAATGGCCAAAAGTCAACGCCTTCCTTGTGCTGACCCGCTGAACACCCTACAGGCTTGCCACAGGTCAAAGCCACGAGGTCCCAGCACAGATACRTATAGGAACAGGCAAAGGAGGAGGCTGCCAGGGCTGAGAGGCTCCAGGGACGAGCAGGACAGATGTGGCCCTTTAGACAACTTTGTCTACACCAGAAGCTAGTGGATCAGGCAGGTTACTGCTTTYGAGGGAAAGGTTTAGGTATGTGATACGGACCTGCTCCTCTCAAAAGCAGCAGTTGCTTTCTCCAGCCCTGCCTGCTGTCTGATGGCAGCAAAGGCATCCAACCCAGCTCTCTGGGAYTCTTTCTTCAGATGATTGCTCCAGTTTTCCTCTCCTCCTGATCCTCTGAGCACTATCATCATGGCCAAAACAGCCTGGCCCTGATTCATTTCCCTTGTCTTTAGGCAATGGCTGGCTCTGGAGCTGTTATATCTAAAGCATTTTCATGTGCCTTAACAACRGTCCTAATTACACATCATCATCATTAGGAATGGAGAGGTGATTTATGCCTGAAAATCTGAGCCAATTAATCACCCGRGGGTCTAAACTGAGACTCTGGACCTTGCAGCTCTAGAAATAGAGACACTTGCTGCAAAAATGTCGAGTCCTTATTCCTGGCTAACAAAAAGAACATCAAGCCTATCCAGAAAYCTTATGTTTTTTAAAAAAGCTTATAGCCAAGGCTGACAACGCCTGACAAYGGCTTTTAGGTGAGAATTTCCCTGCAGTCTGGCTTAATATGGTGGACAACGAATGCACTCTGCAGTTGTCCATTAGCATGTGAAAAACTATGAACATTAACTGACATATCTATGCCCATTTGCACAGGTGTCTGCAGGCACAGTTGTAGATGCAATGGTGAAACAGGAAAAATATAATAGGTGTGATATGAGAAAATAAGATGCAAGCTGCTAGAAAGACATGGATACATGGAATAGTTTAAAAGAAGTGGCAAAAGTGGCAAAAGAAAAGCATACAAGAAAGCACAAATTACAACAGCGAGCATGCTCAAGAAACATCATTGCCAGCTAGGTACTTACAAATAATAGGAGTAGGAATATGCATTTCTTCTAAATGTTGATGGCCAGTCAGATGAAGAAAACGTCCAAAAGGAAAACAAAAAAGAAGGAAAAATACATAATTAGATTTATATGAACTTTTAGCTTTTTTCCAGCGTATAAAATACTTGTGTTGCCACTTGTACCGAGTTCTTCTTCTCCTACACTTTATTCCAGCAGGTGCGTGTGCCTGAGGAATGGATACTGAACCAGAGATGGGAAACATGGTTCTGTTTCCATTTCTGCTACTGCTTTGTGTCACTACGAAAATGTCACTTCCTCTCTTTCTGCCTCAATTTCCCCATGTCGAAAGCACGCATAGGGAGACTTACCTTTCTCTGTAAAGTGCTTTAATGTTTTTTGGAATGGAAAGCATTATGTAGAATTTATTAATATAAAAAAAAACAAATAGGAAAGTGACAAAAAACACCACTTTTGGAATATTCAGACAACAAACAAAACGTGTACTGATAAACCAACTCCTCAAACTCTAAACTGCAAATAGTTTATTACCAGTTCAAGCAACACTACATATTTAGCTGAACAYTGGCTCTGCAGCAGCTTTCGGTGTCACATTCCCTTTTACAGTTTTCCTGCAGTAAGCTTCAGAACCGTTCTGATGCAGAGCAGCACCGCAGAACGAGTCCCAGCAAAGAGTGCTAAGCTAAGAGGTGACAGAACCAGAAAACAGCTTCTCTGAAAAGGCTCTTCTGCTACAGATGTCTCACAGAGCATTAATAATAAAATTATAGAATACCAGGGAGCGCTTAGAAAGCACAAGYGCAGGATACAGGGGTTCACTTCAGCGATTGCTCTGAACACGGCTTCCACGAGGACACGTGGGAACCGGCCGCAGCCACCGCCGGGGCTCTCTGCGCACAGCCGCCCGCGCTGCCCTACGCGTACCGCACATAGGGCCGATCGCACAGCTGCCCTGTCTTATCTTCTCACGTTAGAAATACCTGCTGCTCCATTTCCTCATGGAGTTTATTCGTTGCCCTGGGAAGCGATTTCTCCTGGGAGAAGACRGCTGACTACAAATGCACCAAATGATTACACTGCAGTGAGGTCTGTTCTGCCCGGTTGTGGCTCTCGCCACAAGCCTGAAGTTCAGGCTGGGTAGGTGACCTGGCCCAAGGTATTTGCGTGGCTCTGAATCCCAGTACACCACCAAGCATTTATGGCACAGTGGCAGAATCCTGTGAAACTCGGAAATCCTGCATGAGACGGCAATACCTCAATTAAAAAGCAGTGATTGCCACTGAGCTTCACCGTGAAATTCTGAGTTCCTTTGAACCTCTAAGCAAAGGCAAAATCACCGGGATGTGCAAAATGAGAACCAACACAGATGAACCGGCCCAGAAAATATCCCATTAAGCCCCTCTGATACGCCAGCCTCCTGTTTCACACAGCACTGCCGACTGTAATCCTTCTGTTGAACATCTTGCAATATTTTCTGCTTTTCTCGTGTCTCAGCCACTGGACATATGTGATCACACGAGAATCGCTTCTCATTAAAACTGCCTATCCCTCCAGGCAGCAGAAGCAAGCTTGGAAAGATGAACTCCCTAAGGATGGGAAACGAAAGGCAACAAACAAAAGGAGGAACAGATTTCGAAAATGGCCAGGCCTTTTTGGTTCAAATTCTCCCCAAATACACTGCCTAAGACAGGTGCTTGCTAAGCAATATTTCAAAGCTAAGTGTTAAAATTGGTCAGAGTTACAGACCACTGAAAACACGACTTGCCCCTAAAATGTATCAGGCAATCTGCAAACCCTGCCCATCGTGGGGACAGAGCGTCCTTCTTCACTCAGGACACAAAAGCGACAGGGGTCACTGAATGTGCAAATACCTCTCTAGTAATTCTGCCCTGTAAATGAGGTATGTTCTGCTGAAGGGGCTGTTGGGTTTTATTCAGTTTTAGGTAACAATCTAAATCCTAATCCAGAATAAGGAGCTGACTTTTCACGGACGGAACTAATCCGAGCCCCTACACAGCCCTAAATCTCCTTTTTTTTTTTTTTTTTTTTTTTTTTTCTTTTCATCAATCTTTTTATTTTTACTTTTCAGAAAAAGATGGCTTTTTTTTTTTTTTTTTTTTTTTTTTTTTTTTTTTTTTTTCCTACCGACAGCAGTTTAAGGAACTTATTTACAGTACACCCATGACAGGCTGTCTGATCCTATTTATTCAGTCTTCTACTTAAAGGGGTCACTAGAGGCTTTGTCCTCTCAAATGCGTCAGCCTGAGAAGTGCCACATTCTTCACTCCAGGGAAATACAGTTATGGAGGAGTTAAAACTGTCCAGACGGAATCAGAACTGATGCTTTGGGGGGGCAAAGCCCAAGGATAATTTCTCCAGGAGGAAAAGCTTTCAAACGCTGTTTTTTAATTTGGTTCACCATGGTTTTCCTAAGCAGTCATTTATCCTCTATTACCCCCCAAATATTCAACTAATACTAATGACAAACAAACAAGCTCCTTAGAGCATTAGCAATGCCTTGATACAATAAATACTAGGTATTTCAAGGTACATATCTATTAATGAAAGAAGACTGTGCTGCCTTGAGTTACGTGGCTAATTGCACCCGTGTGGGCACTGATCACCAGCTCACATGCTGTAAATTAACAGGCTCAATTATTCTGCAGCAGTTTGTGTGTCCATATCCAGATGTTGATATTGCAGCTGTAAACACGTAACTCATATAGCTAGTGGGGCTCCGAACTGGGAAAACAAATTGTGTTAACTGCTTCAAGTTTGAATACCGTATGACGCTTAGTCATATTTAAAGCAGGAAGCTATAATACACAAACACACATTTTTTTACATAGATGTACACATACACACACAAACACGCTAGCAGGCTCCAGGGTTCAACCACAATTTTGTTTTAGAGAACACAAAATCAAACCCAATTTTTCAACTGCATAAAAATTCCAGTTGGCTTAATTTAACCTCATGTATCTGACTGAGCTCCTTAAAACAGCTGGCAGGCCCCAAAAATCTGCCAGTTGCAAAAAATTTTAAATATGAGCCAATACTTGCCCAGGCTTTCTATATGTAGGATTCAAAAAGTATACCTATTTCAGGTGTCTCCCAGAAGGCAAAAATAAACTTCTGATGATCTCTCTAATCCTAATCTCAAACCAGTTTCCTCCTTCTCTGAGTGCTTCCCCCTCTTTGCTTGCTCTGCCCGCCTTTGCTCTCTGCGTGGGCTAGCAAAGTGCTTCATTCAGGAAAATCAAATAGATTGTGTCCACTAATGAGGAACTATAATGCCCTGGACCATGAACAAATGCCACTCTGATATTTTCCAGCTCCATTCCAAGGAAATGCCTCAAGTTTGTCTAATTAAATTACTTTTCTGCATTGTTGCCTCGCAAGGCAAAACTGTCTCATGCTAATGCCTCTGTGAACTCAAAAGAGAATCTCGTTTTAAAGGAAGGTTAATACTAAAATTGGAGCCAGGAGGTTAAGCTCCCAGCATTTCTGTTTGTGAAACAGAACAACTTTGCTGTTAAACCGTTCGCTCAGACGAGCAGGAGCTCCCAGCCATGCTCCTCCTGTTCAAATCAACCACGGGCTGGACCATGGGTTCAAATGAACCCGTGGTCCAAAGCAGCCTTTCCTTTGATAAAATCTGGTCCACGTCTGCATTAGTTTATGAATGAAACGAGCCTGGCAGGCTTAAGTTCATCTTCAGGGAACGCTTTTCAATATGTGCTCCCAGTCGCGACTTGCCGTTGACTGTGGGGTCTGCACGAGACGACCCCAAAGTGCCACGCATGGTTGGCGGCTTTCCAGGGGTACGCCGGGCAGAGCCCCACCGCCTCTCTCGGCACCGCCATAGCTTCTAACCAGGGAAGGACTTCCAAGTCGATGAGCCAGGCTTGGCTAAGTTTTCTCTGCCGGACATCACCACCCCCCAAGTCACTCACCACTGCTGCTGCTGGAAGAGGTCCCAGGGGAAGGCTGCAGCGTAGCAGGGACTAGCTCAGGGCAGCAATAGCTGGGGAGCATTTATGTCGCACGGTGCAAAAAGGGTCCCTAGGCGCCAGCCCCGAGAACTCGTCCTGCATCCTAAGTACTTCCCTTTGGGTTTATTTGATTTGCCTATTTGTACTAAGTATCAGTTCACACTGCACCAGTCATAGCTGAAACATTGTGAGAATCAGACACTGAAAAAACCTGGATTTTGATAGATCTGCCCGTCATTTACGTATCTGAGTTAAATGTGCATCAGAAAAGAATTACAGGAAAAATCCAATTACTTTTTTATTATATTGCTAACTAAACTATATGGTCTCTAGGTTTCCTCCTGACCTGTAATTAAGATTTGCTGCACTGCACAGCAAACATGTCATCTAAAAAACCAAAACTCTTTTAACCTACATCAGCTGTGAAGTTTTGCTTTCGCTTTGATGAATTCTTACTGATAACCTGGCTTTTTGCTGGTTCTCCAGTTTCCAGTGGAAGACGCAAGATTAAGCAGAGATGATGAATCATGGGTATGCATCAAGATATTTCCACATCTATGCATTCCTCAGAATCAGAATGATAAAGATCTCCTCCAGGGTGTTTGGAGAAAATTAATTGCTTGTAATTCTACTTCTGAGAAATTCCCTATTTTCAAACTTAAACCAAAAATAGATTGGCAGCAATCACTCTGTCTGGCAGCAAGAGTCTCGCATTAACATTTTTACAGATGTGGTAGACAGTTTGGGAAGATGAGCTTTATGTGAAATCTAATGACAGGAAAAAATGGTCTTTGGTGAACAACTAAGGGAGATACTGTACTGAACATATGACTGGCTTTAAAAAAAAAATCACYGCCCCCGAGACTCTGTCCTGTACCAGCAGCCAGGTGGCCAGCTTTGCTTCTGAAAATCCCAAAAAGGAATCCATTGTCTAGCACAATGAAGATTTGGCTTTTCGATTTCCTTCCTGATCAGAAGATATTGCAGACACCTCTCATACAGGAACAACCTTCATGTATTTTAACATCTCCCTCTATTGCCACTGAAGTATTTACAAGTACACACACACTGACTAATTATGTCTGCTCTTCTACTCTCCTCCTGTTTCATACTTGTAACTCCACATTGGAGAAAATTTCCTTGAAGAAAATGAGTATTATCTCTTTAGCATATATTCGTATTACCTCTTTAGAGTATCCTTAATTCTCTGAGCTCTTTTCATGCCACACCACAGGAAAATTACACCCAAATAACAGATTCTTGATCACTATGAAAATCACTGTTTGTTTTCTGCTGAGGAATATACATGATTTATAAYAGTAATACATAATGTGGTAGTAATGAAGGATGTTATCAACCAAAAATCTGCCACACAYTGGAGGATGTTTGAATGTTTGATGCATCATTCCGTACATCAGGACTGCTTTCACTACAGGTTTTAACTTTCAAGATAAAAGCTTTTCTTAAAGAGTATTTACAGAAGGTAAMAGGAATGAAGGAGGGGTGGGCATTAAACAAAAACTAGCAACCCAGCTTAATTTTTCCTGACACTGAAAAACTCCTGGGGAGCTGGAACAKAAACATCTATGGTATTTGGGCTGAATATTGAACAAAGGTGCTGTAAACACGACTACGGTATTTGTAAACAATTATATTTGTCCACAAAATCTGAAAATTTTGCACAAAACTGAGAGTTAAATGTTCACAATCTAGATTACCTACAACTCATCTCATGCAACGGGCATTCAGTATCTATGTGACTGGTTATTGGTTTTGCAGAACTGTATTGGCCAGAAAGGACCACCACAGGTCAACTAGCCTACTACTCTGCTCAAAGCAGGCTCCATTACAAGAAGATCCTCAGGGCCTCATCCAGGCAAGTTTCCAGCATCTCCAAGAACGGAGGTTCTCCACCCTACAGCCACCCAAGTAACCCTCTTCTGGCCTTTCTCCAGTATGTCAGGATCATTTTTGTACTGAGGATCTCAAAACCGGACCAAGTATGCCAGAAGCAAGCTCAYCAATGCCGAACGGAGGGAAATAATCACTTCCCTCAACCTGCTGGCTACAGTCGTGCTAACATAGTCCAGGATGCAGTTGCCTTCTTTGCTGACTAATGTTCAACTTGTCCAAGACCTCCAGGTTTTTTCTATAAATCTGCTTTCTAGTCACCCCCAGCGTGTACTGTGGCATAAGGTTAATCCATCCGAGAGATACGACCTTGCATTTGAGTGTGTTAAACTTCAGGAGGTTCCCATCAGCCCATTTCTCTAGCCTGTCAAGATCCCGTTGAGTAGCAGTGCTGCACTCCAACATCTAAGACATTAAGGTACTCTGTTTGCCTATGTGAACTGAAGGAATATACAAGAGATCATATATTGATTCAACAGCTGTTGCTTTGTTGGAAAATATGCGATTGTTTGTCATGGAGATAAGAGATTTCAAGGGAACTGGGCTTCATTTTGCCAAGTCTCACTCCTTGCAGTAGACCCAGTAAAGTCATCAAGATTACTCACGTGTCATACTACTTGAACCCTAGCTTAGGAGTTACCTGGCTAGGTAGCTCAGGTTTTATTTAGAAGYAAATTAATGTTGAAAAGTTGGGTTCACTCTAGAAATACAACTGGTAGAAATAAATACAAAATGTATCCTTTTCTTAAGAAAATCTCTTGCCTAAGCGGTTTTTTGAATCATAGTGTATTAAACAACAAACATGGCGCTCTTCAAATAGTAGCAGCTACCAGTGGTCTACACCAAAGTGTAAGTGCAAACAGTCCAAAGAATATCACACAAAAAGAACTGCTTGAACAAATTTCACTTCCATACATGACTGTATAAAGTTTCATCCCCCAATAAACTAAAATAAACACTCAGAAAGACTGCCACACCATAGCAAGATGCAATAAGCCCACTGAACTTTTTTTTGCAAATAAACTGCTGTGTGAAAATATGTGCCATCAAGATGGCACAATCTCACTCATCCTCTTGTTCTCATCTCTCATTTCTTACTCTTCTGGTTTTATTCACTTCACAGAACAAATGTGCTCAAGTCCGTCCGGTTTTCAACTCTATCTTCTCTCAGTTACCACAACTCCCTTCCCTCCCTTAAGCAAAAACCARTTTACCTTGCTTGCATCTAATCTGAACGTTGCTTGAACAGCTTTGACCACATTATTCTCCCTCTCCATCTTTTACTTTACTCCTACACTATCTCCACCTTCTTACGACTCGTCACGAGCTGCTTACCTTCATTTTCAAGRGTCTTGATGCCTCATCCCTTCCCTATCCAGCACTTCAGAAGATACTATTCTTCTCTCTATTGGTTGTGAGCTCTCATCACCATGACATTGCAACAGGCGTTTGAGCTTTCTCCTGTGCTTTCACTTTACGTTTCAGTTTTCTGTAGCTGACTATAAATATATCACATTATTTTGAGACAAAATCTGGTTTTCTTCTTCTGTTAAAAAAAGAAATCTCATCTTCCGTTAGACTACACTTGTGCTGAGTGCATGTGTTAACATGCTGACTTCCATCGCCTTGTTTTCTCTTTCTATCTCCCTATTCACCTTCACCTGCTGTTCCTTCTCTTAAATCATTAWCACTCACGAGTAACTAATAGTTGTATGTTGTTCACAGAGTATCTGGCAAAACAGGCTTCTCTTCTCTCACTGTGACATCTTAGTGGTGATGTTATGTGCATAAATATTAACAGCTGCCCCGTGCAACCCAAATGGAGTATTTTATYTCTACTAAATCTATTCTTCTTATTGAAGTAACAGCACTCAAGCCAGGAGGGCCAAGATGGAAGCAAAGCAGAAACTTACCTTCTCTTGATGGTAAGCATTGCTCCTAAGAGGATAATAACAAACATCAGAAGACCAGCTATAACTCCAGCCATTTTCACTGTGCTGTCAACTTGCTTTTCTGGTTCCACTGCATTGGAATTCTGGGTGGAAGCTCCTTAAAAGATGGAGGCAGAGGAAGGAGGAGATAAAAACAGAACTTGTAGAAATGATCCAGTTTTAACAAGCATTTGAAAGCCTAATGGCATACTTGCAATCCGCTAACTGTCCATCTAACCTAATTCTTTGCCTTTGATAATGGCTAATGCCAGATATTTCTAAGTAAAGTGCAAAGTCCCAGTGTAATACAACTGACAATAATATTTTACAATATTAAACTGCAGTAGGGTATTTATTCTTCTGATGCATTCAGCATACCCAGAAGCAGGAGGATTAATAGCAGTTACAATTACCATCTCAAGTAGTTTAAGTGAAGGTACAATCCTTACTCATTGAAATAGCAAATGTTAAAGTCTGCTGTGATATATCCCATAATAGTTTGTAGAAACATTTTTTTTTCTTTTAAAATCAGGATGCATTGGTATTTCTCACTATACTAGAGCCTTGAGTTTTGTAAACATGCAATTACAACTATGCATGTATCAAGYGTTAATCCAACCCACAGAGCATCCTCCACACTGTCTGAGGTATTCCATGCATGAGTTCTTCTCCAGCCTAAGCAAGACAACATGACTTTTACTTCTAAAAAAAAAAAAGAAAAAGAGTACAGCCTATATATCTAACAATAAACCATTTTTWGAAACTTATTATTTGCAAACCATTTCCTCTTTTACTTACTTGTCATGATCTGACCTCAAGGTTCTGTTACTCCTCCAACAACTGCAGAACGTGGCCCTTCTCTCTGCTGCTGGGACCACTCATATAGTGCTTATTATATACCTTGGGTCTGCTGACTTTGCTACTTGCTGTACAGATTTTTTTTCCAGATATTGCTTAAAGCACTGAGTTTGATTTAGAAAGGCCCACAAGATTTTAGTCATGGCTCTTCTGAAGACTAAATGACTCTATTTTTTATTATATTCCTAAAGTACTTGATTCTTGCCAAAAATTACTGCTATTGAACTTGATGGAGTTACAAGATTCACGTTACGTGAGATCACAATCTTATCTTGGGCTTTACCTTGACTGTTGAATTCTGCCWAATCTTCCTCTACAGTTTGAAAATAGTAGGAAAAAGGAATCAAAGGGGAAAACAGAGCTGTCAGACAACTGTCATGTTTTGCTCTTCTAACCACTTTGTACTGTTGACTTTCAGGAAAAGCTGAATCAATCCCACCCAGAAATCAGACATTTTGGGACATGATGTCCAATTTAGCCAYGGTTTTGGTGAGAAAACAGAAAGCCTCACTTGGTTTATTCTTGAGACATTTGCTACTTGTTAATCTGCATGTGTTTCAGAAGATCTCTGTCTGCAAAGATGACTACCAATGGTTACTGTGATCAAGTCAAGGAAGTGAACATAGGGCTTCCTAATATGCAATCAACAGGGCCTGAGCTGATGGACTGCGGTGGGATGAGGATCTGATCCTGAACAAAGTAGCATATTCTACTCTCAACTGTATCTTGAAGAGTAAATATAAAACAAATGAAACATAAAAGCAAGACAAGAAAAYTAATCACTTGCAGTGATAAAGATACAATTTCATTTTCCCTAAAGCTGAGCTGCGGTGTTTTGCCACAGCAAAGCACAGTATTTAACCAAGCAAAAATTTTCTTTTCTGTTTGAAAAGCACGTGTAATTTCCAGCTTTCCGTCCCTCATGACTTCACCAACCTGCTATGTGCTGTGTCCAAYAGCTCTCTCATTCAATAAGAGCTCCCTGGCAAACTTTTGTGAGTATATGTCTGAAAAGCATTAATAGGACTACAAGCCATAACAGCTGTGTATCATCTACGTTTGGTAACATTTCTTACTATTTTAGAGCAAATCTGTCCAAGAGGTGAGCTACACCCCATCCAGACAGATAACCCTGGCATTGCCACACAGCAAAATAAATGATAAAGTACAAATTCTATCCTGTAAATGGCTAAAACTATACTTATTTGACCTGAAACTCAGAGGTACTCCAAATTATCTTCCACTTGAATCCCAGTTGGTCCTACAACTGTAAATGACAGGTATTGGAGAATGGTTTTCTAGTATGGTCAGATGCCCCAATTTTGTACAATCTGAATGTCCTCATATATTGTGAACCATGTTAAAAAAAGCCAGCCCATGCTGTCAGCTCCATCCTCTAATTCACTAGATTAGTTTGATTCTGCCAGGCTGTTGCTTATCACTACAGGCAACGAATGGCCAGTGTGGGTTTTTTTTCCCTTCCCTTTGTAGACTACCGCACTTTCAGAAAGAGAATAAAGGCTGATTATCCATCCTGACACCTACACACTGTGGTGACTGATTCACTTGAAACTCCTATATAACTCCCTCTCTCTGTATCTTGGCAAAGGCCAACAATTCCTTTAGGCTACTAGTCCAACCATTTATAAGTTGTCTCTGCTAATAGCGTCTAGGAAYTGATAACATGACAGTGGCAGTAAATTCCCGAGCCTCAGCATTCTTAAAGCTCTGCAATCAAACAGTTCTCTGAAGGAGACCATTGCTTTCTTGCATTCTGGGGGATTATCTTCCTAGTAGATGCCTAAATCTCCCATAGTTAGCTGCTCTACCACCTGCATTGCACCAGCTGCTGGTACCCAAGAGCATTTCTATTCTAGCAGGGGGGAGGGTCTATGAGCCATTGTTGCAGCTGCAGAAGATGACTTCTACTACTCTCCACTGTTGTTTTTTGCTGCCATTTTATGTATTTCCTTGCCTTCAATAATTTTTTGGATTAAGTTCTGCTTCTCTTCTCTACATGCATGCATAAAAATTTAAAATTCTGTGAGCAAAAAGCCCATAAAAACTGCTCAGTGGGCCATTTCACACAAATGTCTTTAAATAGCCTTGGAATGCTCTGTACTACTGTACTGGAGGGGCCAACCTTTTCCTTCTGAAAAGTAATGTTTCTATACTGCTGAGATCATAAGGGAAAGAAAATAAACTATAACTCTAGTTTCTGGTGGTGATATCCACCACATTTCTTGGGATAAATTGTTTCTCGTACCTGAAGGAGGATATTGGAATAATGGAATATAGGACAGGTCACCACTGCTATTACTSTGTGCATTGCAGGGGCACCCAGAGGCCCCTGTCAAGGTCAGGACCCCATTATATTGTAATAGCACGAAGTAGGACAATCTTCTGCCCTACGCTTGCTTTCTTAATAAGGTAGGCAAGTGACAGAAAACATGGAGCCAGAGAAGTGAAGAACCCAGATCCCTTGTCTCCCTGTCTGTGTATTACCCACTAAATGAAGTTATTTCTTTCAGAGATGTGTATATGTATGTACTGGGACTGCACAGTCCCAGAAGCTTGACCGGAATCTGACTTTCATAGGCACTGTCCTTCACCCAGCCCTATTCTACATCTACATCTATCTGAAGACTTTAATCCTCTCCTAGAGACTCCATGCTGTTTGTTCAATCCCTTTCAAGATCCCTGAACACAGAGATCTGGCATCTCGCTGCTACACAGAGCACAGCGCAAGCAGCACATTCACGAGGGATGCAATTCTCAGCGCATCGCATAGATGCAAAAGCACAAAGCAGGGGGAAATGGGTTCTTTTGCGAAGTTGCTAACCTCATCAATTTGCAAGAAGTCAGGTTTATGGATCATCAAGCAGTGCCTGTTTTAGTAATGCACTCACGGGTACCCCAGGCCTAATCCAACTATCCTGTGACTTACACTGTAATTCACAGATACCTAAATACCAGACTATTCCAGTAACATGCAACTACTGGAAAAAATGGTTTTCTGTTGTGCCAGAAAGTTAGTTTCYTACAGCTCCTTGGGGCTTTCAAGCCTTTAAATTCCTCCTTGTTTTATATCATGGTCAAAGCTGGCAGAGCAGTGGCCAAAAGTTAGTAATCCACTTCTTAGGAAGAGAAATTTTGAAACCTCAAATGAATTTCACTACCAAGGGCTGCCATCTGTATACCAGAGTTAAATCTTTCAGAAGGTTTCTTCCATTTGAAAACGTTTCTGTCTGCAAGAAGGAAGAACTCCATTGCTAAACTTCCAGATTTTACCAGCTGCTACTAAAGAGCAGAGTGTGCCTCTCTCAAAATATTAAGAAACTGAAAGACCACCCACTAACCCACAAGAGCTCATATGTGAACTACACATATCCAGAGTGATTCACATGTTCCTTAAATTCTCTTAAGGCTCATGCAAAGCGAACAATAAATTATGCTACCTATTTCGCAGAACTGGACAGAATTAAGGATACATCTCCGGCACTATAGCTAGTCAACAGCRGAGCTGAGGACTGACGTTTCCGGACTGACATCCTGCGGTAACTGTATCAGACAACAGAGCCTTCACAGACAGGAGAAAGTYGGGGAGAAAGAAAAATGGCAGCTAGGAAAAAGAAGACACCACAGCAATCTTCCACCCAGCCATTATGGACAGCCACCTCATTTGAAAACCATATGCCACCGGGTGTGAAGTCACCTTCTCAGAGGAGGTAACACACTGAAGAAACGATGAAAGAACGATTATTGAGCACATGTAGCTAAGCAGGACTGATGATATGAGTTTCTTCCACAAAGCCTGTCACATAAACCCCAACTGAAGCATTCTTTATTCAAATCAGCAATTTCAATATTACATTAAAAAAATGTAACTGGTAGAGCGGATAAATAGAAGAGCCACAGGCATATCCCTCCTCCATAAGCAGGAGGAAAAGAGAAGTATTTAAGTGGGATTTCTAAGAGGGGAGGCATAAAGAAAAAAGGTGGTCGGTCTTGCAGTGGAAGTGGTACTACCACATCCAACAGCAGTGTTACTGCATCGGAGGGAGAACCATTGGATCCCACAAGGACAGCAGAGGAGGAAAAAACCAAATGGCTATAGGGCTGTAGGGATTGCTGGGCTCGACACCTGGGGGCAAAGGCACCACACGCGAGTGAATAACGGAGCGTCAAAGTCAGAGGAGCAAACAYGGATGGGAGTCTCGACCACAGCTGGGTGTCAGGAAGACCCAGAAAGGGGACAGTAAGCCTGGCGAAAACAAGGTTTGGTCTTAGATTTATAGCACCTAGGAATACCACTTCCTCAGGTACAATGTCACTCTCAAAACACACACTACTCAGAAAAAATTACTTCACAACAGTATTTAACCCAGAAGAATTAATGAAAAATAATGGGTTAAAAATTCATAATGAGTAAAAATGAGCTACTCAATTACTCACAGTAATTTCTTTGCAGCACATGCTAGCTAGGCAGCATGCAGAATGTAAAATTTCCTAACAGACCTAGAGGCTTATTTTCAAAAGAGAGTTATTCTCAAATTACTTGTAAACATGGCTTCCTTTTCTTTTTTTTTTTTTTWAATGCTGTTTTCTGTGCTAGTGGCCTACAAATGATTAAAGCATCCCTAACTGCAGAAATATTTTCCCTTGCATGTTCAGATCCTGATGATATCAACTCCTCTGACAACATCACTTCTGCGATTCAAATACAGGGGTACATAGACAGTTACGTGTAACTAGATAACATTAAGATAGCAGTGGAACAGCATCGTTTTATATCCTGAGCTGTTAGGCAGCCCGGGAAGCAGCCCAGACCCTCCGCTCCAGCTGCCCTGTGCTGGGCGTTGTGCACCCTGCCGCAAGGCACCTGACGTGACACAGGAGTTTCTTTTGCAGGCTGAAGATTACAACGTGGCATTCCCATTTTTTTAAAGAAAGCTTAAAAGGAAGCAATAGGGAAGCAWAGGGAAGCAATAATGAGAGCCAAAAGCTTTCAACCATAGTCTAAGTGGAGAGAAGCAGCAAGACTGAGTAGCCTTGGCAAGAATGAAAGACTAGAATTTATATGAGGGATTAGCAGGCAACCAGGGTGAATCTGCAGGAGGATGAGGGTAAACACGCAGCAAGGAATCAAGTTTAATGTTACTAAACTGAATGAGAATTTAAAAATAGCTCTAAGAAAATAATTGATTCTGGAGAAACCAGTAAAAACCACTACACAAAGACTTTTCTTCTCTCTTTCTCTTTTTCTTCCTCTTTCTTTAGAGCAGAGCCACTTAATTTGTGCTACAGGCAGATTTTCGGTCCTCAGGAATGAGAAAGGTTATTACATTTTCTTGAAAGAGGAGCTCAGATGAAGAGCAGCTGTTGTGATGTCTACAAGTGATGGGATGGTTCGCAAGGTGACAGCACATTTCCACTGCAACTCTCCACTTCYGCAGAGCTAGTCAGGGGCTAGCTTTAAATTATAAAACTGAAGAAACTGAAGAGAAAGTAAAGTTCCTGTTATCACAAGGCCAAATTTACAGATCTGACTTCATTTTTTGTATCACTTTAATTAGAACAGGGAGCTGAATATTTTCAATGACAAACACATTACAGGGCACGAGTAATTATCATTTGCACACAGCCAGTCCTCTTTAAGCACTAACTGCTTTCGTCAYGGTTATCATTAAAAACTCACAACCAGACCAGCAGCAAACTTACAAAACCAGTCAGCGAAGTCCAGAGGCGGCTATAAAATGAACCCTGAAATAAGGCCACTTTTCCCATCCGCCTGCTCAAAGCTGCTCTACATCCCATGGTGGCCTAAGAGAACAGGGTCCAGCAAGACTTCACTTTCGAGCTGAAAGCCCGGCATGCAGCGGAGGACACCCACCACCMTCTCGCAGACAGGGACTCACACGGCCATCGCTTGGTCAGTCTGCGTACCCACCCGTTACGCGCCCTGACGAAAACAGYGGGCAACTTTCTGGCAAGTTGAAGCAGCATTTTCCCACGGGTCTCGGACGAAATCTGATTTTCCTCTACAGTGTTATTAAGAAATGGCCTATCCCACACCTACCTCTCTTCTCACACATCCTAATGCTGCTATGTAGGCATAATAATGATAACAGTCTGCTCACAAAAACCTTTTCAAGTGACCCACGGGAGATGAACGATGGCTGATACTTCTAYGAAAGTATCTCCACATGTAGGGAAATGGTGAAGAAATATCGACTATCCAGTATCTCGATGGGAAAATACAAGGRTAGGAACATGCAGCTCCTACTGTCTTCTAAAATGTAACCATCTTCTGGCTTTGATGACCAACTACTGCTGTTTTTTCCTCATTTGGCTRGCCGCTGGTTCAGCTGCAAACAAGGGTGTCCGTATGACCCAGCAGCCATGACCACGGCATCATTTAACACCAGCCCTATGGGGCAGGATGAGGACAACAGCCTCCAGAGCACGCTGGGGAAATCCCTGCCTACTCTGAATCCTGGAGATTGGCTCACACAAAAATAACCAATTCTACTCTGGTTTAAAAAGCCTTCTTTTCTGAAATGACCTGGAGTGCCCCAGCAATGGCTGCTTTGAAGTGATTAGCACAGTAGACCGTAGAAAATACCTATCCCAAATTTTACCTTAAAACTTTGGCCTCTCCCTTCTCTCTGGTTATGCTAACGGGGGAGCCCTGGCAGAGCTCTCAAAGAGGCAGATGTCCTCTAGGTGCTGGGCTGAGGTCAGTTAACTCAGTTAACCTGTAGCCTCATCCAACTCTGCACCAAGTTCTCCAGTAATTCAAAGTTGGATCATTACCTCATTGGGTTAAGGAAACCCCCAGAACAGACATATTTCATCCCTCTATACAATTCTGGATACTAAGTTTGGTAAAAGTGAGGATGCTCACTAGTTATATGGGCATTCAAATGCCAGGAAGTTTGATCTGTCTTCCCAGTGGGGAATATTTTTCATTAAGAGTAACATAAGTGTGCCTGTTATTAACATTTAATTATGGTGATATATGAACCTCTGCTCAAAAATAACTTTTAAAAGTCAGACTTGTTCAAGAAAAAAAAGTATTTTCATGCATCCAACTTAAAAAAATGCAATGAAGTCTTCTGAAATAAATAGCATAAAACAGAATAAACCTGTCAAAAGAATAACATTCCTGTGTATCAAAAGAGAAAACGCAATAACAAATAGATTTGAAGGAGGACAAGATCTGTTTAAAAAATACATTATCTGTCTACAAAAACAGAATATATTTCAGAAGACAATGRAGCCTTCTTAAATGAATTTGAGGGAATAGAACCTATTAAAGGAACTGTTTTCAAATGCAGCAAAATCATGTGAGTAGAGTGTGGGGAGATGCCTCCTGATTTTAAATTATTTTTGCACTATTTCTGCTGAAGACTTTTTTTTGGGCGGGGGGGCGGGGGGAGTATGATTTCATTGGTCACTTTTTGGACCTGGATTCACTTTTGCAGTCTTAAGCTTGTTACATGCTCATCTTCCAGGCAGGCCCCTTTGCTCAGTGACAGCATTTCTCCTAGTTGCTGATGCACTACAGAAACACAGGACCATTTCTCTCAATTTAAAATGCATTTGAGCTCCACAGTAATGCCAATTTTCTTTTGTTCCAGTTTCACCAAGCTGTCTTTATGTGTAGTTAAAGTAACTGATGTGTGAGGAAGTCATACCTCTCKAGGATCAACCACACAGCCCTGGAATAGTCCTACAAAAGTTTTATCCATGCCAAAACTGAAAAACTATCCTGCCTTTCCCCCCTCCTTTCTTATGACATTATGCATAACTCTCTCATGTCCCAATCCTACGCCTATCGAGCTAAAGTAGAATAAAGTATTTCCACAAGCTAGTGGGATTTCTTTTCTATTTTTGAATTTTCTGGAGCACCAAGACAGTACAGGCCACAGTGTTACATACTACAACACGCTCTTAGGAYACACAGACCTTCAGGTATGTTCTGATGGAAATCTCCAAAACACTTAAAACATTTTGAACTTCGCGTGTGAAKGAGCTTCTATGAATGAGCTTAATGCCATGTTACTGAGGATTTGATTCTGCACTGCCTCCTTTTCACTCTAGTTAGAATAATTCAAAAATTATCTTCCCATGCAGACAAAACATCAAACAAGAGGTCACAAAGCAGCTCAGACTTCCAGAAGTTGTAATAACCTTCTTTTCCCTGAACTGATAATCACCTGTGCTCAAGAGGCTGGGCGGGTTTCGGGTGGTTACCTGTTGCCTGCCTATTACTGCTAAGAACAAGGAAAACCGTTCCCAGGCAGCATGCACAAGAAAACAAAAAAGAAAAAAAATAAAAATGTACCTTATAATGATAAACTTCCATTTTTTTTTTTCAATTTGCAAGAACTCACATTTAGAAGAAAGAAGAAACGAATATCAAGAGATAAGGAACCATAAATGAGCCCTCTGCCTTTGTTTCAATTGCACTGTGAAATTAATTTAATGCACTCTAAGGATACAAGAGGTAACTGCTCTCTTTCTGGTAAGAGTTTGCAATTTTTCTAATAAAGTATCAATATAAATATGTTGCTTTAAGATAGGGAGAACAAGTCAGTTAATTCAGAAAGAATTGAACACACAAAAATAAATGCCATCAAAGAAGCCAAATGGTAAAACTAATAAATAAATTAGTTGAATGAAAATTGTATGGCAGAGAGCTGGTAAATGGGAGTTTCATTATAAACTTATTTTAAAGTGTATTTTATGCTTATGATAGGCTTCCAAGTGACTTATACTATAAAAGACATCACTAATTTAAAAASAGTAGCTGTCCATCTGAGGAGATACATTTATGGCTGGAAGCAGTAAGAAATCCGAGACCAGCAACTCTGAAAATAAATACATACACAGATACAAGAGGTTAATAAYGCTTGTGGACTTAAGACATGCTGACAAGATGTGAAATGGCTACACAGACTGGACAAATACAGAGAGCTTTCTGATGGGTTGTCAAATGTCACCACAGCAAAAGCTGACAAATCTCTGCCCCTGGCCATCTTCACTGGCATCAGTCAACTCTTATATTGAGATGCTGGAGGGTCAGAAATGTGCTCCACAGGCCCTGCTGGGTACCCACCAACTGTGCTTCAGAGGAYGTGCTGCTGCTGTCACGATCTAGCGTGCTGAAATGCTGGAGTGACCCTGACATCTAAGCCAGTGCATGAAGATTTGCAAGACCTTCCCTGAGACCATGAGGAGCAAGTTCCTTCAAAGAGAAGCAGCATGCAGGGAAGGCGTGCTGCAGAATGCACCCCATGAAGGAGGCAAGCAGCCCTGGATGGAGCTGAGCTGAAATGGAAAGCGCTCAACCCAACCAGTCAGGTCATGCTAAAATTGAGATCTCTGTGACATAAAAGGGGAGGATGGAAAACTGGGAAGTATCCAAAATTCTTTTTAATGGTCTAGAATATTTTTGAAGAGGCTTCTTCCTGTCTACTTCAATTCTATTGTTTCTGGGGCAAAAAGAGCACCGCACTGCAGCCACCTGAGGTAGTGACGACGGAAGAGCCTCATGAACCTCTCAAACAGAGCTACTCAGCTTCTGAACTGGTGCCTTGCAGCAAGACCCAAGTCGTGTTATAATCCCCCAGTAACACACTGCCTGACACATTTTATCACTTAATTACTCCCACATTCATGTTTACTGCCCTTATTAATCCAGCACTTCAAGAAAATACTTGCCTTGCTTATACATAACTTGATTCTAATCTATTTTACTGGTATAAATCAGAACTCATTTCACTGATGTTAGTGGAGTTATGGGAGTGCCAAATGTCTAAAAATCAGGCCAATCGCCAGAAATGAACCTGTAAGAGAATAAATGTGTGCTACCGGTGCCAGTTTGTGTCAGTTTGCAAACCAGAACTAGCCTAGACTCCCCAGAAGTTTATTCTTTCCATCGCTCACCAACACTACAAGCAAAGATACTGCAGTCATACCTTTGCCAGCAGCTCTGATGAATTTGTTCAAGGCAAATTACAGATTCACTCAYTCTAGCCTCAAGAATGTTGCAAATAAAGACAACTGCAGGGCAATGCCACTAAAGATGATCAATACAATGAGCGGACAGAAGAGGGCACAGACACAGCTGATCAGCTAGAACATCTCAATCGCTCTTTCATTAGACACAATGTAATTACAGTTTCCTCAGTGCCTCTGTCTCTTGCTACCCAGTAGAGACAAGGCAGATACGAACCTGCTCTTCAGGGGCTTGGAGGTAGTGTGGCTGCACCTCATCCGCATAAGCAGTTCAGTTAACACAAGGAGAAAGTTCAGCCTAATGACATGTARGAATCTTAAATGAAGAAAAAGCTCCAAAGCACAGAACCACCTTATTCAGCTACTGCTCAGCTGCCTGTACACCACAAGATTTCCAGGAATGGAAGATAACAGTACCTTATCAAGACTACAGATTTGCTTGTGGTGCTACCCGCCTTGTGTGCTGTAGTCAATATGGTATCTCAAGAGGCAAAACTGGCCTAAAATTAGCCACAGATGTGCATATTTCCAGTGCCATTGCTAATGGTCAGGTATGAAAAATGCAAAACTGCAAATCATAGAACAAGGACAAGAAAAAACAAGAAAGCACCACCTATGGAAAAAAGTATTCGCACAAAAATTTCCACAATCCCTGTATAAAGACAGAAGACTTCTGCCTAAAAATCAAAAGTTATATCCATTGAGACAGTGAGAATAAACACTAGTACTACCATGATCTCCTGCTCTTTCCATTTATGTCAATCAGAAAAATGCTAGAGTAAGATTACCATAGAGCAGTGCCTTCAGGCATCTTCATGTTCTACCCATCCCTTTCACTGCTCTTATTAGATTAATATTACTAAGAGATCCCTTTTTTTTAAAGGGGCCAACATTAAGAAATGATAGAATAAGGGTAGTTTATGGACTCTTCTTTCTGACCTAGCAGGTCAATGACAATTAAATCATTTTGCAGAAGCCAACTAAGGATTAAACACTTGYGGATCTTTTCTGAAATACCCAAATTAGACTGTGCAGAACAAAAGATGATGTAAGAATAGGATTTTTCAAGCTGATTTTTTTTATTATTTTTAATCTGWACAACTGTCATAGAACAAGTATTTTTCCTGTTAGCATGACAGCATTCTTCAACCAACTCCCAAAATGGGAAGCACTGAAATGGTTTCCAAAAAGTATGAATCCAGTTTCTCTGGCCTCATGAAGAGACCTCCAGTAACATTCTGCGAAACCCTCGATAAGCTCATTTCACCCAGACTTACTGTATCCAAGCCTACTTTTTCTACCACCAGAAAGCCAAAATAAGGAAGCTGAAATGGGCATGTTACTCACAGGTTGGAAAAACTGAGGGGGAAGGAGAAGAGATTGAGACAAAAAGGATGTTTCTAACCTGGAGATACAAACTAAATGAAGATTTGATGAGGATTTTTTAAAGAGGAAAGCAGTAAGAGATCATGAGGACCACCACAGCCACAGACAGAAAGGAAAGAGGGCAGAAACGGCTCATCCTCCTTGGCTTTCAGTGGTGACACAACCGCTTACGGTACCAGCAGTTTTGAGTATCAGGTCTGAGCAGTGATTACAGTCACACAGGTGGTGACTTCATGCAATGCTGTCCCAGGTATGGCACTGCACAACATACTTGGGGATGACTCATGGCAAGGAAAAAGACCTCTTCTGTTACCGGMCAACAGCTATCAGGGGTTTCTTTGATGCCTCCCAACTCCTTCCTAAGTGCAAAAGCAGAAGCAATCAGGAGAAAATACCTAGAAGTAATTAGCTTCTGTTACTGCTACAAGAAAGGAAGGAGTGAAAGATGGGAGAGAACAGGATGGTGCCTCTTAAATCAAGAGGGTCATGGGTTCCTGCCAACTTTATTCAGCTCTGGAAAGACTCCACAGGCAGTAATAGAGATATTCCACACTACAATACAACAGCAAAAACACAAGATGCAGCCTCGAGTTTTGAAAATGGAAAGCTACCTGTAACGTGGCCCATGGCAATTACCTATCATTTTCTTACAGCTCATTTTGAGCCTACGCATGTGCTGAGGAAGTCTTTTTGCAGGTACTCCTCTGTTTGTGTCACAAGTAAATTGCTTTACTGACACCTTTGCTGGCAAATTAGCCCCTGAGGTGATGCTGAAGTCCTTAGGAGAGTTGTTAAAAGSAACTCTAAAATCCAGAAAGTAACCGAGACATTGTTATCATTGGTCCCTCAAGAGCTACACTGTGCAAAGGAGACCTGGGGATCAGAGCACTACATCTTAACAACATATCACCAAATCGTTTATATCAGGCTTGCACAGCGCTAACGCTTGGTCTACCCTGAACTTCCTCCAATGAAAATGAGAAATTTTGTTTTTCTTATTTATCTTGTAATTCAACCAGTTTGTTGAATTATACCATGAAAATGGTGTGACAGAAGACTTGTGCCCTGCTGCACTCAAGGTTAGGATTTGCAAAATCCRCTGAAAGTCAAGCTTACGGGAGACCTCTTACTTTTCTACTCCATACAGTTGCAGAGAGAATGAAGTTAATAGGAAGCGTTTTCAGTCACATTCTGCCAACAGCAAGGACAGCCATCAGCACAGGAAAGCTGAACACTGAATAAGGGAAAGGAGGAATCACAGAGAGGATACCCTGTTTTAAGGAGTAACAGGGTCCACATATACAGTGAAGGGGTTCTGGAAATTGCTGTTCTGTTTTTATAATCTTTAAAAATTCCTTTTTTTTWAAAAAAAGAAAAAGATAAAAGGAGGCTTGTCCTTTCTTTGATGGTAACTGTAATCAAGTTGTGTCACCACTGTAGCTTTTACGTTACTGTCTTTGTGCTTTACAGGAGAAGGAGACCCACATACCTTTGGTTGCCAGCCGGACACAGTTGATTTTTGTTTCCTGAAAAATACAAAAGTATAAGAAAACATCAAGGTGTGTAATTTGCCCATCTGCAATAAGCACACGTCCCTTAAAAACGAGCGCTAAAACAAATTGGCATTTTTCTCATATCTCATTTCTGAAAATACTGCCAATGCTTTCACAAAACACTCCATGCTGACGGACCTGCAGGTAGCTGCTTTGTCAGCTGACAGGAAGTTAAAAGTGACAATGTATTTTTCCACACTAGATGTATGAGTGATGGGTCCTACATAACGGGTTGATTAACTAACAGAAATTAGCAGCTAAATGACCTGATTTGTAATAGGCAGAGAAGCCTTGGGTCAAAAGTACATGCAACTGTACATCTAATTTTCATGCACCATTACTACAAATTTGGCAAATTGGGTATTTATTTAAACACATGGCACGGAGACATCTAAGTAATCATTTGAATCCTTCAGCTATCTGAAATGTGTGTGAACAAAGCAGCATGTTGTACAGCTAGCTCTGCCAAACACGCTATTCAAACGCGACCCAAACCACTGCAGTTCTTTCATCACAGGGCTGGGAAAAAAATCAACACCTTTGTTCAATCCACCTCAGAGTCCAAAGATCTACATAAACGGTAATTTGGATGTGAACAACAATGTTGTATTTGGATTAACTAAAAAAMCCTCAAATTCAGCAGTCTTCTCAGGCCATCTCTATTGAAAACATATCTTTTCTGGCATCCCAAGGTCCTCATTCTGCAGCCATTATTGGCATGAATTACTTCTGCTCAATACAGGATCGTCATCCAAATCCTAATGTGTTGCTTCAGTTAGAAAAGTGACTTTGTCAGTCAGTAATCTGCTGCAGGGGTTTCTTAGCACTTTATGTCTTTACACGCTCTTGTACATGTCTCAGGTGTAATGAATACTGCATAAATTACTGTATGCAACAATGCTACATTAATATGGATGCGGTATGTGCTCTGGAAACAATATCCTGGCAGATGCACTGCTGAGCAGCTCGTTCCACCCTCCAGCAGTAATAGGAACACAGTAAAAGGCTGGATTTGCTCTTGGAGAAAACCTGTTGCACCTGGGGAAGACCCCACTTGGCCCAGCAGAAATGCGTGGCTGCCTTGCACCTTCCTCCTCGCACGTGTTTGTACGCAGGAAGGGGCGATGCCAGGATCCATGGGATCCATGCTTCGGGACGTACAATGGTGAATCCCTCTGATCCCTCTTCACATGCTCCTCAAGATACAAATCTGCCGTGCCAATTGGATAAAAGCAACCCCACATGTATTCCAGGAAGAAAAGATATTCAGATGGACAACCTCTCCCTCTCGTTGTGCCTTGAAACTCTTAAGGAGCTCCTGGATCACTGGACACATCATGTCCAACACAGTCAGCCCAAGCCAGGTACGTTGTCCTCAACATGCTACCAAAGTATCGTTGATCCCAGTAAACCAGGATCATATCTCTCCGTGCACTGATCCCTCTCTCCCCACAAAAACAACCCCTCTGCAAAACTTGTACAACTGTCAGCACTAGTAGGCCAACCAAGCTGCCCGATGGAGCTCTGTGCTGCCTTCTGCCTCCCACCAGATCAGCTCCAATTGCTGGCTAGTCCGGCAATCCCAAATCTTTATTACCAGTGATGATATATGAAGCAGGAAGAATGCAGCTTTACTTTCAGAGCTCAGTCTCAGCGTGCTGTGATGGAAATAATAATAAAAACCAAACCTGATATAGTTTCTAGCCTAAGGAAAGGTGACATAGAAGATCAGTGAAGAAAAATAAACTTTGACTATCAAGAGAGCATTTTTGCAGTCCAAAAGTAGCTGGATACTTGCATGGATTTTGTCTTTTTTTTTTTTTTTTTTTTTTTTTTTTTTTTTTTTTTTTTTTTTTTTTTTTTTTTTGTAAGTTCCAAAGTGCAACAGAAAGCTGGAAATTAGTCAGTGATGAGAAAAGAATAGGTGAGAAAACAAAAAATGAAATCTTGTTAATGAAGCTGTAACTGATCTCATTTGAGCACGTACATATTCCTGCCTATTACGCTCCCACAGTGTAATTTGAGAAGACAGGATACAGTGCCCTCCATTTGCATGGACATCTCCTAATTGCAGTATTTAGCGCAATTATCCTTAGCAAAAGACAGTGATCTGGTACTGCCAAGAGAAAGAGCAATCCATCACTTGAGGAACAAGTCCTCTGGACTTCAGAACTTCAGTTCAGATTGCATCTTCAGAGAAGGAGAACTTGAAAGCAATTCAAAAGGACACTAGACGTACAGCTCCTGGGGATGCTAAAGCCTAAAGAAGGGAGCTCAGTCCCTATTCCTCATTGGGGCTGATTATTCCTTTGATTTCCACTGATCACCTTGTTGATCAAGTCAGTGTTTCTCTCTTCGATGTCTCATAAAAAATGGGGTTTCTTCATATTTACTGCATTTTTGTTTGAGTTTGCCTGAACTTTTCTGCCAGCAAACAGAATAAATAAATACAGATCTTCTTCCTCAAAACAGTAAATGATTTTCTGACAACCATACCTTTTTTCTGAAAAATATTAGTCGTGAATCAAGCAGAATGTTTACTTGTTCACGGTAAAATAAGATGCTTCTGTTCAGGCAATAGTAAAAAACAGGAATAAATAATACAGTTAACTCTCAATTATCCATCCAAATGCCTTAAGGCAATTGCAAGAAAGATCATGAAATAAAGTGATAAAAAAAAGTTTTTAAAAACAAGAAGTAATATCCATATGCTACAGCTCTTGACCCAAACTTCCTTTGCTGACGCACACATGGTTACGGGAGGTTGGTCTCTGGACTCGACTCCCCTACACACACACCACGGTTCCCACGCACGCCGACGGGCTCCTCCCGCAGCGCCGACCTCTGAATTTTCTCTAATTTCGGCTGTTTTTCTAGCATTCTCTGAACACAGTCTGCTGGTTTCTGAAGAGAGGGAGCTGATCCTGCCTATATCCCCTGCGGTTCCTGAAAGCACGTTTCACTGAAGCGCGCTGCACGACGACAAGTTCTGCCTCCGCCGCTGCAGTGGTTGGATGGAAACAATTTTCCGCAGAAAGGGGTTATGAGGGCGGCAGGCCGTATGTTTATGTGACAGCTGCATCTTCCCAGCCTAAAAGGGCGAACAATTTTTGTTTTTTCTTTTTCTCTTAAAACGACAGCTTGCTGCTTCCGGACTATGAACACTAAAAGAAGCCGCTCTTGCATCCATCTGTTTTCACACTCGTAATTTTTTCCTTCCGTTGCCATCACTATGCCGCTGCGTTAGTTAAGCGGCGCGTTCGCTCTCACGAGAGCGCGGCGGCGGCGGCAGGGCGAGAACCGCGGTCCCCGCGCTTGCTCTTCAAGGCYGTCCCGCAACGGGCAGTTTCTTCAAGGAGCTCAAACCGGGCACTGCAATTCTCACTTTTGCTGCTGCACGGATGACACAGACAAGTAATTACCAACCTCCTGCTTGGATTCAGGCATCTCCTTCAGTATCCTGCGTATGCTGAACACGCTCGTAGGCAACCTGCTTCCCATGGGAGCTGAACCACTGCCCTATTAGCCTTTTTTTTTTTTTTTTTTTTTTTGATTCTTAATAGATTTTCTCCAAATCTAGCGGAGCTCTAGGCCATGTCTTTGGTATCTCTCTGAAGGCAACTGTGCGCTGTGTTTAAAATCAATCATGTGCGTGCCTTTGCAGGATCCACGGACTCCTCTGTAATTTCTATTGCCAGTTTAAGAAAACTGTTCATTCTCCAAGACCACCAAAACCAGCTATTTTTGCTATCTGTTTTAGCGTCTTGGGCTTTTATTTTACTAYGTCAAGTAAGAAGTTCCTTGAATGATATACAGTCAGTCATTTATTACCCACATCTTTCAACCTCCCAAAACCTGCAGTTAAATAAGAGGCTATTATTTAAGCGAACAATAAAACCACCGTGAAAACACTCCGGCCCACACATTCTGGCCRAGGATGGCCTGCCACATGGGGAAACAAGAGGTTCCAAAGAGCACAGTGTTTCCAAAACTGCTGAATTTTTGCCTCAGAAGCTCCAACATGTAGCTTAGAAGAATAACTATCAGTGGACAAAACTGTACACCTGAAAATTCGATGAACATAGAGCTCCTTGAAGCTGTTTAACTGTTTGCAGAAGCAGTGTAGGTTACCTCGGTACTACTCAAGTTCTCCGAACGGGGCTGGTGCTGAATTAAAAGTACCCCACCAGCTTTCTGTGGGCCATTCCCCACAGGGATGAATCTCACCTTAAGTGCTAGCAGCTCTAACCACACCCCCAAAATCTTCTAGAAGGATGATCTGTATTGTGATGAGACCTGTCAGCATCTAGAAACCCAGCCTGAAGTCCCTTGCTAATAATGAACTGCATAATTGTGCGTGTAGTACAAGTCATTACAGAGAGAGAAAAAAAATCAATGAGAAACTCTGCAGAGTGTCATTCCTTCAAAAATAATATTCTCCTTGATTACTGAGGTGCTACTTTCTTGCTCCTGGCCTGAAAACATCACTCACCTCTTGGACCACCAGGCTGCACGAACAGCTGGCAGCGCCTTCCACATCATCTCCAGCTGTGCAATGAAGGCTCCTGCCTCGTTTCCCATTTAGAGGAAAAACGGCCAAGAATTATTGATTGCAACTGCGCCGCTACAGATTTCATTTTAACTCTGAGGAGTAAAATTCAACAACTGCAAGAAAGATTTCTAGGAAGCTCCAGTTTCTGCACTACTTAAAATTCAGGCAGGTTTCACAGCAACTGAATCTTCCCCAGCTGAATGTGTTTGCTGGATCACTAACCAGAGACCGTCACCTACAATGACCCAGAGAAAGAGCAATAAAACCTGCAACATTTAACTTTGATTATTAAGCCAGTACAACAGCAAGAGTGAGTGAGGAGCAACGTGACGTTGCCATCTCGCACCGGCCTCACTTTTCAGAAGGAAAAGGAGGTTGTGAGGATGGGTGCTGTGAAGGGACCTGGCACAGGCAGCTTCTTGTACCACCTCCTTCTAACAAATAAACAGTCAGTAATTGTGCTTCTCACCCCCACAAAACCTGGAGCTTCTGTTTTCTTCTTTTTCTTTTTAATTTTCTCCCCCTTCTTACTTCAAACTCTTGACACGTTTCAGATCAGCACCTGGCTTTCAACAACCCCTAGGAGGGGAACGCACGTGATTTGGAAGGTTTTTGTACACGAGAGCAGAAAACGCTGCTGCTGCACACACCTGCTGCTTAGACCCATGTCTCGAAGCAACACCACGTTGACCAAATTTCCCGCGACGGTCCAGAGAAGAATTCGGCGAGTGACAGCTATCTTATTCAAACTTGCAAACAACAAATAGAGCCTTGCACACGAGAAGGCAGGGAAGCTCGCAATCTGATTTTGCAGCAATTTGCCACACTTGTTCTGCACCCAGCTGTTAATTAAGTCCCTTTCAAAGCAACAATCACAGCTAATGGTTACAGAGCAGACAAGAACACCAAATGAGCAGAACCCTCCACGCACAGAGATGCCGAAACAATAAAGAAACTCCTCAACAACAGCCATGTCCTCTTAATCAGGCTTTCTGATCAAACACAGAATGTTTCTTCAAATCAAACTCCCTCTTGGTGTCCTACATTTCCAAAAGATGATGTTATGGTTCACTGCACGAAGGTTTCTCATTGCAGGTTCCAGGTATGGAAAGACGCTTCATCATTCCAAAACTGCCTGTGATTAATGTAACTGCAGAATATCCCAGTTAAAATATGAGTGCCAATAGTCTATTAAAAAGGTTTCAATGTGCAAGAGAAAACAAGGCTGTATTTTAATCCCACTAAATGGTAGTGTTTCAGAACTTTTGCAGATGTGCATTATCAAAAATGCCACATTGCAGCCGTGTTTGCAGGCTCTATGAAGACCATGGTCAAAACTGCTCAATTTGTAGATCTAAGTGTCTACCCAGAGCTCTAAATACAAATTATATCTGCAAACAATTCTGAGAACAAAATAAAACTCATTATTTACAGCTGTAAAAGCCTGGATGCAAATCAGACGCTAATGTTCGAAACATGAGACTTAAGGATTTCATCATGAAACAAAAAGCATCATGGTTTCTCAGCTGAAGAGCTAAATTCCATCTTGGACTTGCCCCCAGCAGATCCTGCATCTTGTTATACTTACTCTAAACTTTTTCCTATACCTATCAGCTAAACTGCACTTTAAGGCTACATAAGCATATACTGTAGCTACACAAATTATTAACACAATATGCAACTGCTTGCTCAAATAGGAATTTCTTTTGTCTGGCAGGGTATTTCTTCTACCTGTATTCACAAGCTGCATATTGTTGCATACAGGCTTTTTGAATTATTTATGCTTGCAAGTCCAGATTCTGTAAGCAAAATATTCCTATATTTCTGCTAGTAATTGAAAATTATGGAATAGTCCAGTTGACGCAAAAGTACAATTTTTCCAGCTCAGACTGACAGGGATTGCTGGGTTTCTTGTGTGTGGTTTGCCTTTATCTGTAGCAGATGGAGCATAGTCTATATCCAATGGTAACTGGGAATTTACTCAAGTTCTCTGCTACTGCAGGGACTCAGGACATTGGCAATGACCTGGACCTCTCCCACAATACAGTCTAACTGCCATATAGGTTTTTACTAATTAGTCTTAAATTTTTTGTAGGTATTTGCAAAGCAAGTTTTGTCTCCAGAACATGGGCAGTAGGTGTTTGGTTGGCACTCTGGATGTGCTATGTATAATGTGCGTGACTGCAGGTGTCCAATTTCAGTGCTTCAAGCGGTTCTTTTCTGTCTAGGATCCTATTATAACAGCCAAAGTCAGACCCTTCTGAGACCCTGTGCCATGGCGTATACAGAGTATGATGCAACTGGCCAGCTAAAGAAGCCCAGAAAAAGTAGAACCACACATTAATGCTGCCGTAATCCAGAATGCCAGGTGGAACCTACAATTCCATTTATATTACTCATTTACAGCACTCTACACTGCACTTGAGCAAATGAAGTTTTTCCTTCCCTGGGGATCCATTCAGTAGCGACTAACTAGCACACAAGGGGAATTAACTGGACACAGAGAGACATATACATATATTTCACAATTTCCTTTATAAAGGCAAATCTAAAATTGAATTAATTGAGTAGCGCTGGAAGGAGTCTGTATCGACTAGCAAGGAAACCAAGGTGAAAAGCAGCACCGTATTGAGGAGATTTTGTCAGCCACACAGCAGATACTCTGCAGGAGAACGGTGATGAATGGAGGAACTAAGCCAGTAAGAAAAGCTGTGGATATTCACTGGCATTGCTAGCCTGTTAAAAAACATGCAGTCCCCCGTGATGTACTGTGATGTCTTGCAGGTGTAGAAGACTGTTCCAAGTGGAGACCAAGGACTACAACACCTTCCACCTTTGACTGATCTTTCTAATTCTCCTCCTTCAGAGGTGATGTCTTGAAGAACTGAGCCAAGTGAAAGTTAGGTTCATGAAAGCACTGGCAAAGGTGCTAAGAACATATACAACTGTCCAACTTCCTGACTGCACATCTATGCTGTAAGACTTTTCATGAGGCCTGAATGTCAAATTGTATCACGTTATATGATAATGAAAAACAATTAAGGGAGTCAAAGGTAAGGAAGGGAGTACGGTGAATTGCTGCTCAGGCTGGATCTCGCTTGTTCACTGTTAGCTGAATAGGACTGCAAAGACCAAGCTAAAAGAATGTCACAAATAATTTTAAGCTGGAAACTAAAAATGGAAAACGGAAGAGGTCTTCACTTTTCCCATGACTGGATCTGTCAGGACATGACATGTATGTCATTTGAGTCTGCGAATTTTGAGTCTGGGGCAGACTAAGCTTCCTGTCTCCATTTTAAACTTAGTAGCACAGAAAAAGTATTTATAAAAATGCAGTCCAGGATATCCAAAAGGAGCAAGAAATACATGCACATTGTCCCCTCTATAGCCTAACTTACATTTTACTCAAACTGAAAATCCCAATCATAATTGCTAAATTATGATGTGACCAAATGCAAGCTAGAAGATAATCCAATTTCACAGCATTTGGGCAGTTCTCATCTCATAATGTCTCCTCCAAACTGATAAGCAGTGGAATTGATGTAGCAGCTCTGTCATTTAAAAGGACAATAGCCCCTACTCCAATTTCAATGCAACTGCAAGGAAAAGCAGCAGAATAAAGAAGTAAATTCTAAGCAATCCACTTTGTAAACCAAATGCCAGTAACCCAACATGTGCCTTTACATCATCTGGCTCCACTACGGGTTTCTCATTGGATCTATGTATCAGGGAGAGATTTGAGTGAAGGACGAGTAGTGGCATGCTGAATTTTCACCAAATTTCTGCAAGAGCATAATAATGAGGAGGAGATAAACTGCCATCCGATGGAGATGCAAAGAGAAAGGTGGGGAGGACAGATAGAGGTGGTCATGTGTACAGATCCAGCTTAACTTTCTCTGCACTTACTCCATTTGCTTTGCTAAGAGCCTGGAAGTATATGCTGTAGCTTTTCAGGGGTGAAAGGGGAGCGTTCCAGTAGCCGTTGTAGGTTTTGTTGTCGCCCACCGTGAACGGCTGCGTGACGGGCAGGTTGACCGGCTTCAGCTCGGCTGCAAAGTAGTGGGGGGAGTCCAGACTGGAAGCGTTCTTGTAGCTCACTGGAACGGAGAAGCACTCAACGATGTCTGCAGCTCTCCGTGCTTTCTGTGGCTTCTCTTCTTTGACAACAAGTTGATAGACACTAGGAAGGAGAGGAAGTAGAGGAAAATACAGTTAGAATCTCAAGAGCCTTAAACACCAAGAAACTTTCCAAAGACAAAAGTAAAAGGCAAAACAGTAAAAACAATTCCAGAACATAACAAATACCGTTTCTGGAGCACTGCAGTAGCAGTGACAACTGAGTGGTACTACGTGGGCAAGACATCGATCGCTTACTCTGTTGATTTTGTTGAGTTAGTTGAGATACACCTTTGTGAAAGTCCAAATAGATTTCACTGATGTCACGCTTTGGGAAAAGGAGGTATCAGATAAAATATCCAACCTATAATGAATTTTTAATTTAGTGAAAATTGGAGAGAAATTGCTTTCTCTTTCAGCCACCAAATTATGAATTGTTTGCTAAGGCCAAAAGGTGTAAAATGATGATGGTAGAGTACTGATGGCATCAGTATCTGGCAATGGTGTCAGATCCCTTTTGAAACAGTTTCAGGGACAACATAAAGAACAAACAAGAACCAGTTTCAGTAAACAAAAGAGATCTTATAACTTCTAAGAATGGCCCTTTCTCACACCACTTTTGGGTCACATCCTAGGATAAGGAGTTCTCTAATAGTAATTTTCATGGCATATCTCCTCCTAACCTGTAATACTAAAAGGTTGACTTATATACTGAGCAGGTGCCTTTTTTTTTTTTTTAATCTCTTCCAATTCACTTTTGTTTCAGGAAACAACTACTCTTCGTACTCTTTCCAGCTCTATAATTTGTTAATCTTTTTGCAATCCTGCTACGTTTTGGGCCTCTATGATATGTAATAGTGATTCTTGCTATTTGTAGCTTACCTTTTTAGGCTCAGGAAGGTTGTAAGGCACCCACATGCACTTTGCTATTTTTCTCAGTTAACAAAGCCTTTAAGTTCAGGGCTGCTACAGCTGAGGCATATATGCTGCCTGCGTATCACCATTTACCCATTTGACAAAGAATGATACCACTGCAGCCATCTCATTTTCTAGTAGGACATTCACATACGCTGCCCTCACCTACCTGTGCAAAGCTGGTCTTTGGTTTAGTTAGACTGGGGAGAGCAACTAAAAGGTAAGTAAACCACCAGCAGCATATCGTTCTCCCTGCTTGCGCCGGCTCCTTGTTGTAGAAAGATTGGTTAGAAAAAATTCTAGCACTGCAATARCTCATCAGTGCTTCTGGGGGAAGCAAAGCTGTGGCAGCTTGAACAAGCAGCACTGTAAAAAAAAAAAAACTAGCTCATGCTTTTGAATTAATTACTATTTTATTTCTGTGGGTATCCAGTATACTCGCTGTTAACAAGGAAGTGGTCAGTGAATCGTTTGGCAAAGTATCAGCATGGGAGACTGCTGCTGCTAGACATGAAAGCAAATAATCTTTACAAATACAATCGGTTTGTGAATTGCTTAGTACTGAAATSGTCCTCATGCGGGATGCTACCAGCGTTTGCTAATGTGGCGAGATGCACCCACCAGGGGTAGGGACAGCAGCGTTCAAAGAAAGCCCATTAACAGACCTGAAAACTTTCCTCAGTCTTACAGCTCCCTTGTGGTTTTAACAGAATATTTTAAACCTCCTCTGGTATATACTTTTTAATTTCTAAAAAAAAATTAACCAGTTTCCCAGCAACTGACCACTCCTTCCAGCCTGGCAAGAGAAACCTGCAGTCGGCCTCTCCAGTCACTGTTTACTGAGGCCACCCACAGATTCTTATTCTGACCCTCCGCTCTGGCAATAACAATAAATATTGCTTGAAATAGAATATGGATTTTATCTATCTTGCTAAAAGCAAAATTTTCATTTGGAGTTTAATTTCCTACGAATTTATCAAATGATGAACAGAATTTCTACAAACACAAAACTTCTGGTGAGTCAGCCTTCWCCTGCAAATCATAAGGTTTTAAGTGAGAAGCTTGGTTTTGGTGTGCTTGTGCAGGAAGGGCATTTGTGAGAACACTTGGCAGAACATAAGGATGATATGCGGTCCTTTCCTATCAAATGGTAGGCTTTCATAAAGGCAGGGCGTTTTTATATCTGTGGACAAAAAAAAATGAAAGCTGCCTTCTGTGTATGAGTACGCCAATATTCAGCTTTGTTACTGTAGATCGAACTGATCTCTCATTTTAACCACAGTGCTCTGAAAGATATATAATGCTACCACTTTTAGACAATCTGGATGATGGAGTTTCCTTGACAGTGTAGCAGAACTGGAGCCCCTTCAGCCCCTCCAGTCAGTTCCTCAAAGGTCTCAAGATTTGCAGCCTACATCCACTTGCACAACTTCGTTCTCGCTGCAGGCTTGTTCATCTAAATTACACAGCTCAACTGAAGTACATAGCTCACCACTCGCAGGAAGCCTTCTTCAGGAGAAGGGACAAAGTTCACGGTCCCCTTTTTCCTGGATAAATGTTCAAGGACATGGAATCAGTGCCTGCTCTTTCCAAACCTGCCAATGGCCTGGTCATGTTCCTCTCCTGTTTTTTTCTGATCATGGGCATTTTTGCCCACTATGGCACGACCAGTATACTGCATACCCTCCAAAACCCAAAATTTACAAGGAATGACAAAGACAGTGTAAGCTCCGAACAGCAACAACCCAGCAACCACCAGCAGCCTTTCCAACCAAGTTGTAAGCCTATTGCTGACATTTCTAAACGATTAGCCACCTGCCTTCTAACTGAAAAAAAAAATGCTTAGTTTCAGTTTTATCCCCTGAAAAATGCCTCCCTTTGTTGACAACAGAAARTATTTCCTTTCTATACTTCCATGCTCAGAGAAGTTCTTACCTTAACATTCTCAGAGTCACACCTGCTCCTCCAATATATGCACCTTGTTTTCAGGATGAGCAAGAGCTTTGATACATATGTAACATAATAGTAGATACTCTTTTATCTGTGTTCTTTCACATTTTAGCTTTCCTGCTTAGCTTTTAACTCATAATCTTCCCTTCACGCATATACCCCATCATTTTAATGTCAGGAAATTTTACTCGTTACTTTTGATGTTTCTTCTTTTGGATTAACCTGAGGTGCTTCTGGAAGCACCATGAGATGTTCACAAGCATTTAACTGAAATGCAATAGACATCCCGTTTGCGTTTGAGTTAAAGCTCCATTAACCTCCTGCTCGAATACTGTCCCCTTTTCCTGTGAGACAAACATCTGAGCCAGCAGCGCTGTCGTCGTGCCCTCTTTCTAAAGAACGCACTCCTCGCCAAAGCTGGGGACGAGTGACTGCCTACCTTCCTCTGCGGTTTTTCCTTTATGCCTGGCACTGCCCTAGCTCACAGCGATGCCTGCAGCACCCATGTCTCTTCACTTGACCTGCATGACTCAGTGACCTCCCTTCCCTCTTGGAGCCTCAGTTATCTAGCGGTGGTCAAGCGGCCACTCCAAGGTAGTGGTCAAGGGGCCAAGAGTTCGGCCGCTGTCGGAGATTATTCTGGCCTGAAGCTTATCACTCCGGGAAGTCATTGCCTGCTACTGCCAGCATTAAGACTCTCATGAATGTGTGCCTCTTCCTTGGGATAAGTAGAACAGATAAAAAGGCAATGATCCTACACCAAAATGAATTTTTTGTGGRATTTTTGAGTAGCAAGCATACAACTACCCACCCTAAATTTTGGCCAGAATAACTGGAATATTGTAACAATTTGCAAGAGTAAAAGCAATTCARTTTTGTCAGAAGACAACATTTCTTGATGCATCATGACCCCTAAAGCCTGTGGGTTGGGCACAGGCTCCAAATCAACCCAGTGAATATGACGTGCCCTATCAGCCTGCAAAAGCACTTCAGCTGCAGGCATGTCTCCACTCCAACGTTGAGCAGGGTCAACCTTTCAAAACGTGCTACTACCCCCAGTTTCACAGTACAAAGCAGGGTGATTACAACTAAGGAAGAGAGGAGCATGTGTCCAAAAACTGCTAGAGGGAAGGGAAGGGGGTAGGGGGAAATACAGAAGAGATATCCCAAGTATTTTATTAGCTTTTATTCTGGCTATCAGGTAGGCAGTAGCAAGGATCTCCTGAGGATCTCCTCCTCTCAGCTTCAAAGCTACCGCTTGCAGCCAGAATCAGCCAACACTGCTTGCATAGCAGGAATCAATACAGCAGTTGAAAACGCCCAGTTGGATAAAAGAAAGTTTCAGTGTCATATACGGAAATTATATTAAAAGAGACAACAAAAGCGGCGTGTAGAAGCTCGTGATAGCTGATAGCAACCTCAGCAGCAATAAAATGAAAGAAGACAAGCAGTGTGTTTCAGCCTCAGTGTTAATACATAGCCTGGTCTACAAGGAAGCTCGCTCCCGGGGCTTTTCCCGGGGCTCCTGGCCCAACGCCCGACTTCCTAGAAGGCTGGGGAGCTCACAGCCCCGCTGTGCAGCCGCACCGTCGTGCTGAAGGAGGCCCAGACTGGGCTCCTGGATAAATTTCACARGTTTCCTATAGATAAAACCCCATTACTTTAATAGAAGCTATTTAAACTTTTTGACAGTTTCCTTCTAAATCACTGATAAAAGCACCAGGCGTAATGGTCGCCACAGCATAAATGTTGTCTGCACAAGAAGAAAATGTGCTCTTATCATCATCTACAAGGTAATCTTATAAATTATGAGTTCTCTAGTCAGCATGGAAATACAACTGTGGATAATCAACATTTCAAATCACAGCCCTGTGTCCCTGCTACCGAGGGATCCCTGGGCTCACTCCCACTTCTCCTTCCCTGCTCTCCATTTTTGCAGCCTGGCGTGAAAATGAGCTAAGGAAGCAACTTTTCAGAAATCCAGCCACATATTTACACCAGACTCAAGTTTTGTGTATGGGATGGGCATGAAGGTGGAGAGGGAAAGCTCCGTCAGCGCTTCCTACAGTGCATCCACTCGTACACACACACTCCTYGGCACACGCCAGCACCCTGACGTGATACTTCCCAACAACGTGAAATCTGCACTATACCCCTGATAATGACAGGGTGTGAAAAGGAATATAATTCTTTCCTGGCCTTACATTGATCCCCTCCTTACCTGACTTACTAAAGCTTAAAAGAAATGACCCTTCAGCATTTTAGTATTCCCTYTTGACCATATTGGTATCCAGGATTTCTTGAATGTACCGTAGCCATTTAAGATTTAATAGATTTCCATTTAATTTTAATATTTAATAYATCACTATATTATCAGATGTTTATTATTTCCAATAATATCTTCCCCTTGGGGAAGAAAAGTAAGTAGCAATTAGCAGAGCCTGCTCTTGCACTGCATGATTTGACTAGCCTTTTGCAAGCAGGTTTTGTAGCCCACGCTTACAGAACAGGAACTTCTCATTTYTGGTTCAAATGTGCCACATTTACCTCCAGGATATCTGTTTGACAGGCCTCAGGGAATAAGATGCTATTAAAGGATAGCAGTTGCCTTGTTATTAGTTATCTTAATTCAAAGACGAAGGAGAAGGGCAACGAAGTAAGCAGGCACGAGGCTCCTCTGCCGCCGTAGTTGTGCGCTCTCGGAGGGAAGGCACGCGGGAAGCAGCAGCCAAGACGGAGCTGGGCACCGCATCTCCCTTGCTGCATCTACGCCGTGACGTTCACCCACGCAACACTTCTGAAAACGCTGTCCAAAAGCTCAAAACCCCAAATCAAACCCTATCTGACCGAGCCAGGAGGGTTAATGCTGCACACAGACAAACAGGCATCGAGCGCCTATGCAGAGGGTCAAAGACAAGTTAATTAGAAGGGTAAACAAGCAATTCAGCTTCTTTCCTCTTCTTCAGGGTGCAGAAGTACTGGAGACGCATGCTCTTAAGACCACAGGAGCATTCAGAGAATCCGCACTCACATCCCCACCAAGCAGCACCTAGAAACTCCAGACACCAAACGCTGCTGCCCTGCTATAACAAATAGCAGAAGTCAGATGCAAGTGCAGCCCCCAGCCGCCAGGCCTGCTCGCTGCAAACGCACTGCACATCAGTCTCCCGGGATGCTGCCGAAAAACGGCAAACTGGATCCCGAACAGCCCAACTTCGCTTCTAGTGCCCATTTTTCAAGATAGCAGAAAAAAATCAAAGAATTCAGGCTACAGATACTTATACTGGCTTCCCCTCGCCCCCAACCCCGCTCTTCCATTTAACTTGAGACCCCATTAAATTTGGTTGAACCCCTTTCAGTGTCTGTGTACATACCCACGTAGGTTCACTGCCTTTATTCAGACAACACAGGACCATCTCCCAGGATACTGCAAGAGGAGAGAGYTTGATGTGTTGTCTCCTACTCGAATTTAGAATTCAAATTAGCTGCTTARTGTGCATATGCTTATTTTATGATTTCAGTGACGCAGACTGAGACAGAAGAATAACATCAACATCTTTATTTCCTATCTCTTCACGGTATCTAACTAAGCACTTGACTTCTACCACCCAGGCAATAAAAACCAAAATAATACCACCCACAAGGAGTGAATCTCGTAGTGACTCCAGATAAAACAACAGAGGTACTGAGGACACTGTGGGGTCCAGGCAATGGATGCTTTTTTTGAGCTGCTAGMTTGTGTGTTTTCTCATGATGGAAAATCTGATGAAATATAATAGGGCTGAAAGCAAAAAATATTCTATAAAAAAATCTATCGGCACTCTACAGCATTTATCCTAAAAAAAAGTGTAGAATTAAACAGGGAAATGAGTTGCTTCTTACAGTGTGCCTCCAGCCCTCCCATAAACTTGCATAGAAAGGATTTTGTAAAAAATGCGCTAGGATGGCGAAACAAACAAAACACTTTAAAAATTATAAAAAGAACAAACTTTTTTCTACTAAAATTTACAAGAACTAAATGCGTAACAGTCATAAAGCCTAATGCGCAGACTCAGAGTGCCCACGGCGTCTACCAGACCTCTCGGCTGTGGAGCTATCAGCGAACGTTTCCTCACCAGGCTCCTCCTGCAACCCGGGAACTGAGCGTTCAAACGTTCAGAAGCGACTCCGCAAGCGGTTTCTCGGTTCATAAAAGTTTCTGGCTGGCAACATATTCCTGCCAAGCGAGTGAGCTATTTCGTACRTCCTAAACTTTCACCCTTATTACCTTCCACCGCACCTTTGATCAGAAGCTCTGAAACTAACCTACAAAACGTAACAAATTGAGTTTCACAGCCACCTAGGATGTACGTGTAGGGTCCCAATACACTCCTCTGCAATCTTCTCTCTGTCTAGGGACTGATTTTAAWCCCATTTAAACTCAACTAAAGATTGTACTAACGCCCCAGAAAGCTTTGGAGCAGCTCCACACAGAATGCAATACGCTGGAATTAAGACTAGCCCTCGATGAACATTTTTATGCAGAAAATATATAAAAAAAAGAGAGATTGTTCTGCAGTGTCATCTTCTAGAATATGCTTGGTATTTCAAAGATTCAAAAACTAGCCCATTCTGAATGCACTGTCACCAGTGACACCATCAAAAGAAATCAGCTTCTTCCCATTTGCAAGACATTTACAAAAATAAAGCCTATAATAGTGATGTTACTCAAGTAACACAGTCTCATTTTACAGAGTTACTCGTGCCAGCTCCCTCACTGTGAAGGAGCTCCTTCATTTCCATGGCTTCTTTTAACATTCTTTTAAACCAAAYAACTCTTCTACTGTATTCACTGAGGTTGAAGAATACCAAGAAAACACCTAAATTCAGCGAAATTTGTAAAACACAAACGGCACAGAAAGACACGGCTGTTGTTGTCATTGCTATGAGAAACCTGCCAATACTTATGCAATCCATTTAATTAAGAAGGTTGATAAGAGAGGTGCCTCAAATTTTCTTCCAGGCTCCAATTCGCTGGCCTACTAAGGCATGCTTTACCCTGAAGTCCAGGAAATAAAGGGCAGTGATTTCACATTTGGACAATACTACGGGCATCCTGTTATCTCTRTAATTTCAAGCTTTGTTAAATTTCTAGGATGATCAAAAGGGGCACTAGAAAAAAACAAGGAAGTCTAAAGACTGATCCTATGTCAGCCACGGCTATGGGAAGCAAACTAAAATCGCACTAAAATGTGATGAGTCACCTGTGCGGAGAGCTGTCCTAAGGCATTGTGTGCTGGGCCAAACTTTAAGAAAAAAAAGAAGGTGATTTGCCCAATATCACACAGCATCAGCTGTACAAAAACAAATCTCATATTTTTGTCCAATGCTCCTACCAGACAGTATCTCCAGCAGGCAAAACATCCACTTCAGTATGATCTGGAGTAGCTTGCTGACAATCTGCTCATGCAGCATGATGAAAGCAGCTCCCTGATAAACTGGGGAAAACATCAGCAGTGGCTACTTTAGGGAGAACTTTCTAAATTTCACAGTAAAAGAAGCCAAGAGTTGGTCTCCTTCTTAAAACCGTACCAGACATAAGTCAGAGCTGCTTGTTAATGGCCCCAAAACATTATTAACAACATGGGGTAAATAAGGTATAAAGGCATTAACAACGTGGTATCAATAAGGTATAAAGGTAGTTGCTTTGCATGCCTCATGCCTAGATACGGATTGACACCTGTCTATGAAGTGTGAAGGATTATTGCGTGTTTTATGCTTTATAGGATAGGTTTGGATCAAGCACTCTCTCTCTCTCTCCCTCTCTCTCTATATATACACGTATACACACACACACACTTATCTATATGAACGTATCTTCTGTTTTGCAAGCTCCAAGCTGCCTCGCAAGCTCTCCATCAGGCCAGCTCAGGCAAGCTAACGCCATCTAAAGCAAACCACTGCAAGGAAGCCTGTGCCTAGCCCAGTGCCATGGTACAGGCAGAGGCGCTGCACAGATAATCTCTCTCGCCCCTTCCASGTATTTTCTGCTCCTTTTGGAACAGCTCCAACAACAGTATAAACAAACAGCTACGTGTGTATGTGTGCATATGTACAAACACCTCCCACCCTCATCATGTTTCACTCACTATTACTTGTTAGGGTGACTAATGATCAAGGCTTAAGGAAAGACAAGTATTTAAAGAAATCCAGAAACACAACTATCCCCATATAGTTCTGAGAAAATCTAGTAATCAYGGCAGTGTTTGTGCAAAGCAAACAGAAATGTGGCAAGAGCCAGAGAATGCAAGGAGCTGCCAGAAAATCCACTGAATTGGGAAACAGTATTTACTGACCAATACRGGGATTTGGGTACTTAGAAGTCCATTTTTTCTAACTCCATGGTTCGGTCTAAGGGAAGATGTTATCTGTATTCCCAGTATTGCCTTCTTTACATTCTCCAGCCATCTGAACACTACCATGGCTCCTATTTACCCGCATTATATATGCATCATTACTTTAAATTTCTTAAATTCTCTCAATTTCATTTTCTTGGAAATGAAAAAAGGAAAAAAGAAGACAGGGGGAAAAAAAGAAAAAAGAACCAGAGGGCATTTCAAAGCTCTACACTCCATTATCTCAACCATCTCCATAAGCCTGACCTGGCTTGCAACAGATTAGACGTAATAGCTGCTGTTCCCCAGTGGAATAGGCCCAGTCTCTATCTCTCCAGTTCAATGTTATTTTGCGCTGGCAGATTAAAGATAATGAGTGCAGACAGATACGGCTTTCACAGCAACAGGAGCTAATGTTAGTGACTTTGGAGGTGTTTTTTCCCTCCTGAACCACCTGCCATCTGTTTGATCTACAAAAAGAAAGAAAGAAAGAAAACCCCTTTTGTGTTAATGTCGCTTAGCATTAAACAGGCACCGTTGACTGAGGTCTTGTTGTCATCCTCAGTGATCACTGGTTTGTTTCAAGACCAAAGAAAGTTTCAAGGGCAAGAAGAGCTAAAGTGGTTCTTTGGCAAGCTGCAAGATCAGGAGAAAGCAGGGCTATACAAGCAGTTCAGCCAGGCCCTTTGCAAAAGTGGTGGCTTCGAAAAGGACAYAAGTACACTAGGATATATTCTCAGTCAGGATGAAGGTAGCTATCTCCACTGGCTTCCATTAAAGCAGGCCAATCTGCATGCAGGAGCAATGTGARTTTGTACAATCTGAGTTTGCATTCTGAAGTTTTCTCTTACAGAACCACAGCCACTACATTGCAGAGAAGCCCCCACACAAGAATCTGTTGTCTTTTTTAGAAGAGAATACTTGAAAAATACTTTATTTTATTTATTTATTTATTTTTTTAACTAAAAGGCTTAGAAGGCTAAGACAAGACTTGAATACAGGGGAACCAGCTCTGTTTCTAACCCCAGGAGAACCTTCATTCCTGGATAGGGCCAATGTGGTCAGATAACACTCTACTCACAGTTATATCATCAATGTACAATGSGAAAGATGAGCTCTCTTGAAAGAGACAGTACATATTTTGAGCACATGAGTACAGATTTTGAGTTGTAAGAATATCAGCCAGATTCTTCTTCCTGTTCTGGGCACCACGTGCTTTTCTGGAACTGCAAAGTTCACTCTCCTGACAGCCGGGAGAGGTCTCGCATGGGTAAATAGCCTTTTCCCTAAAACATCTCCTGCCCAAGAACACAAGTGTATTTAGGCTGGAGAAAGGGGAGAAGGAACGTCCTAAGGGCAAGGCACAGCACCTTCTCCRTGTCCAGTCTCATCTGCTCTGTCATGCTCACAAATAGCTCTTACTTCCACCATGGTGGGAATGAGACMGATGAGGAGGCTGTACATCAGGAAGCTGTATATGACAATCCTGCGCTTTGCCAGCTCCCTTCAAGGCTAAGCATGTTTTGATGCAAGGGAAAACATGAGGTATAGGGTATGCCCTTTGGAAAGAAAAAATCCAACCTGCATCAACATCAGCTCCTGGAGTTCCTATGGAGTCTGCCAAGGCGGCACCGAGGGAAGGCAGAATTGCCTTCCTGTCTTTCCATTTTGCTGTTCGACCTTTCCAGTAGAAATACTTCATCTGACTCTCTCCTTCCACTTTCACACCACGTCTACTTTTAATTAAACCCGTCCTATTTCCCCTTCCTTATGCACAGTAAGCACATCTCTCACCATCTCCTCGCTCTGCTTTTCGCTTTGGAAAAGCGCTGCGCAAGGAGAACTGAAATTATAGAGAGGCAAAATAGTAGCATGGCTGCAGAGGTTTCCTCCTCGGAATTGTCTGGCTCCGTTTATGATAATCCCTTCGTTCCATCTGCAGCCCACGCGCTGCTGCAGCGGCCCCCTCTTTGAGCTCCAAGAAATTATGCATTCATTATGGAGGAAATTAACACCTCAAAGCAAACTATAATTAGGAATTCTTCAATTCAGTTTATGCTTTTTCAATTAGGCCCTCTATAATTTTAATCACGGGAGCATTAACATGTTTCCGGAATTTATATACCTGTAGTATAATTAAATCCTGAAATGCCTTAGTCTGCAACAGCAAAGCGCAGCTTACTCATCTTCCCTTTTATTGCATTTCTGTGTTATTATATACCCATTGAGGGGCACCTGCTAGTGTAAACACCGCTTGCCACGTGCAACAGAAAAGAGCCACTTGCCCTCCGAACTCATCAGTCTCGCTCCTGGTAGAGGCTGCTGGCTGACGAAAGCTTGTGCACTGCTTCCCAGCTGGGGACGTTTGCCGGGAACTAGTGCCCACACTCATCCCCATCTCATTTTAAGTACCTAAAGGAGATGCTTCAAGGCGTAAAACTTCCTCTGTGGTCCACGTCCTTTAAGAGAGGCAAGCYCCTTCTTGTGAGCAGCTCAGACCATGGGTAGCTGTGGTTGGGCCCAGCTCATCCCATCTAAGGGTCTGATCCAAAGGCTATTACAGGCAAAAGGATGCTTGACAGTAAGTCTCAAGAAATTCAGAGTTTCTAATTCTTAATATGTCCTACCCAGTTTACTATTATCCTTTTATTCCAGGATAACAAGGGGCATACTGACTTTGGAAGCTGTGAAGCAAATAAAGAAGTTCTCAAATTGGCAACCATGGCTATTATCTCCCATTCCCTGCTTGTCTTACCAGCTGACAGCTTGATGTGAGAAAACGGCCATCAATTTGTGATTCTCAGCTTAAAGTTCAGACTTCATTAACCTTTTGATTGCTGGAATTTAATCTGACAGTTCACGTGGACAATATAAAAGATTTATGCAAAAAACCTCACTCCCCYGCTCTCAATATCCTCAAGCCTTCATAAAACACACTAAAAATGCTAGCAAAAGCGCCACTGTGAGCTAATAAAATGCTGCTTGAGACAAAAGAATCGTCTCCACGTGTTATTTGATTGTTAAATATTATAATTAAAACACATGCAAATTTTATGGCTTTCCTCCCCCATTTCTAGCTACCGCCAAAGCTCTCTGCGGAATAGTTAGTGAGACCCAGCRGGTCGCCCAAACGCAGACAGCGGCTCCGTTTCCGACAGCTAGGAAGTGGGCAATGGCAGTTCTGTGGCATTTTTAGGGACGGTATGCTCAGCCAAATGGTATGCTGATGCTGGCACATTTGCTGCACCAGATCAGGTGGACCTCAAGTAGCATGTGTCCTGACTTTCGAGGGCCAACACC
>NW_028186534.1:1133799-1140128 GCF_003343005.1 Rhea americana | reverse complement strand
TGTCATCTTGTACCCTGACATGTCCCTGTCCCTCCACAATGCCTCTTCTGCGACACAGCCGGCAAAGCACGTCTGAGACAGAGACCAACTCCAAGCGTCACTGCCCACACAAGTCATCGCGGGTGATCTGAACCCACCCTGCAACGATGCTCGCTGCAGCGGACACGCGTGCTCGGCTCAGCTCACCGGGGCTTGGACACGCTGCCGAGGTGGCTCATCGAAGCCTCCAGAGGGTTCCTGGGCAACCCTAGTCGGTTCTATTTTTGGTGTGATAAGCACTTTTCACCCAAGATCTTTYTCTCTCTTAAATTCACACATTGTTAAAGAAAAAGCAACCCTGCTTTATCTTTAAGCGGAAAGTAGCTCCCGCTCATTTGCCTTCGATTTCTTGTCTAAATTAAAGGCAGAATGCCTTGCAGGAGAAACCCAGTTTGAATAAATTCAGAACAATATCCCTAAGGTATATTATGGAAGATGTTAATTAATACAGATAATTAGATATACACTACCAGGAGTCTAGATTGATAATCTTATTCCTCATTAGATACCACAAAATTAATAGATCTAATATGATGGCTGTTTCCCTCGAATCAATGAACCRAGTCACATAATGCACATATTTGCTTATGAGTTTAGGAAAAGGTAGCCAGGATKTTTTTATCTCTAGATATTTATAACATGCCTATCAATGCAACTGAACTTTCCAAATTACTAAGGGCGCTATCATTTTTTATGCTCCCCACAGCTTTCAACACGGGAACCTTTTTTATTGTTTCACTGATCTTTGACTCCAGTCTTTATTTTCAAGCACAAGGTACACTGCGTGGGAGGTTTGAGAAGAAGAAATTGCTACCCTTTCCCAACATTAATGAATTAATTAGCAGCATAAAGACCTGAGATAAATTCCTGCAAYGGCAATAAAATTCCACTAAGACGTTCCAAGGCCACGGGCTGCATGGCATTGCTCACTGTGTAGCTACTARATAGTATACAACAAAGCCACCACCTGTAAAACCAACGAAAACTCGAGCAAAACAGGACGACAGCTTCTTGTCTGCTCATCCCGTTCCTCCTCCACCACAGCATCAGGTCCATCAGGGTGACAAACCACCACTGCATAAGAACAGAGAGAAGTACCGTGCACTACAAACAAGATCAAAATAAAGATGTCAGTGAGAGGGATATGAGAAAGGTGAGCACAGGAGGAACAGACAGYGGCTGAAACTGCAAGAGGCGGAAGAATTATCTGGAGATTAAAGTTCTAGCTGACAACTCTGGAGATTCAAAATTTTCACTCTGTTGCAGCCTGAGAGCAGGTTTCATCTACTCAAACACTCAGTTCTCTAATATGAAATGAAAGCAATACCTCTCAACGCAGAAACAACCAGGACTACATCCCAGGAGGTCTTCAATTGCTATTATATGTAGGAACATAAGTACACAGATACATTGTACGGGATTGTTTACTTAGGGAATAGCTAAAGTTTTGAGCATAAAAGTAGAAAAAAATGATGTCCTTCTTCCTAGCTGATCTGTCAAACACCACCACAACTTTATTTTCTCTTGATTTGTTTAACATCATAGCAACCAAGAATATTTCCATTATTTGGTGCTTTGCAGCAAAAAACAAAAGATAATATTCAAGAGTAACATGGGGCTTTGTCCCTACGAACTGATTTCTCCAACCGTCTAATCTTGATACAAAAATATTTGCTTTGTTTTTGCTTAGCGCTTCCAAATATTAACATTTGGAAAATTCAAAATATTTAAAATCACCGCCTCCTGTTTAGATTTCTTAAACAAAATGCAGTATTTTAACACATACATTAATAAAATAACACATCCTTCTTCACCAACAAAATGATCATATGTATCCAGCCTCTACACATACACAAAATAAACGACTTGTCTGAATATGTTTCTCCAGGATCACTTAGATGTGTTCCTTTCATGGCATATATGGGCACATGAAGCCACATGGAAAGTTTGTATACCTATGTTCTAAAAATACCTTTTGTTTTTTTAACACGGTATGGAGGTCAGGTAGCTGAACATCCATCACTCTATACTTCCATGCTGGTCGAKTCAAACAAGAACATCACAGGTTTTTTACATATCAGAGAACTGTGAGAATACAGAAGTCCTCCACAGTCTACACAGATCAGGCTGAAATCCCAAGATGTAATTACAGACTCTTCCCAACCTCTTCTGCAGCGTCCAGAAAACAAACAGCTCCAATATCCAGAGCTACATAMATACAAGTCAATCAAATCTAAATGAATATTTATTTAAATGCTGAAATTCTCAAACTAATGCATGCACCAGAGATTTGATTTCATGTTTTCCTCTCCCTTCTAGTGGTCTAGATAGATTGATGCCATCAACCACACATTAATAAACCAGCCGGACTTTCAAATATCAAACACATAGCAAACTGCTCAGTGGACATGTCATGTAGATAAAAAYCCCTCATAGCAGTATTTTCAAGCAGCAAATGGGATATAAATTTTGAAACAGAGGTCTAAAGATCTCTTATGTGAATAATCTATGAATTACTGACACAGCCCTCCTGACAATAACAGATTCAAAGGCAGAACTGTCCTCAAAAATCACACTGGAATTTTTTTTTCAGGGAAGAGTTGAAGAAAAAAGATTGGAAAGTCTTGCACTCTTCTTTCCTCTTCTGAATCCATTATAGATGAAGGGCTGTCTTCAGCAAGTCAATCATAACACCATTCAGGGGCTTTAGATTGATATAAGAAGAGCTGRAAGTTATTTTTAAAGGGCAATGTGAAGTCAAGCCCTAGAGGTTGAACCRCAAAAAATAAAGGCCACAAGGGAGAACATTTACACTTCTTGATCCTTCATCTTTCTTTTGGCAATGGGACAAAATAGACAGCAGAATATCTAAATTTATATTATTCCTATTAATTCATATTAAAGTTTCTTCTTCTTTGCTATCTACAGATTGTTAAAAATGTCAAGTTCCTGACCATTAGTTTCACAAGCAAATTCATTCAAGTTACTTATGATGAGCACTAGGAAACGTCAGAAACATCYTAATGTTGAAAGCGACTGCGGATTTGGTACACCCACATCTCAGATGAATGGAAATGCGAAGAATCCTATTGAAATATTGTACACTACTACTTCAAAAACGATCGTGCAGACGACACGCCATCTGCATCCTCCTTAAACTACAGCAGGACAAAATAACGCAAGACAAAGTCATGCAACCGTCTCGCGTACGGCTGTGAGTTCACAGTGCCACCTCCCCACGTCCTCCAGCTCACCACCACTARCAGATGAGGGGAAATACTAAGAGCAGTTACTGTGCAGACGGTGCTTTTCTTTCCCCCAGTTTGGAAGTATAATAAAAGCCCACTGACACCGCAGAGAAGGAACCGGCTGCCTGGGGACTTGCAACGCTGCTCAGGCGAGTGGCCTATTCCTGCAAAAGCTCTCCACGTTCGACCTTCCCCAGGAAGGCACAGGAAAATCTATTTCAGATTATTTTTAAGCACGTTTTCAGAGGCAGCTCAGGCAGGCTGGGATCTGAAAGGTCCACGTGCAAAAGGGAGCAGACCTAGGAAAGCTGCCCAGGAGTGCAGGTGAACGGACATCCTACGAGCAGCCACCATGCAGGACCTCCACCAGCTACTGCGAAACGGCCTCGCTCCTGAGCGCGAGGATTTCTCACCAGCATTTTGTCTCAAATTTGCTTCTGTATTTTCACTAAACACCTTGCATTACTGAACAGAGAACTGTGTCAGGCTAAGAGGGGCTGCAAGTCCTTTCCGTAGGTATCAGAATTCAAAGYAATTTTGAAAATCAATTTGATGGTATTTGGTTGGGATGAATGCAAACTACTATGCTTGTGAAGGAGAAATAAAACCCACACAGATGCAAGGCAGAACAGCTAACCAGGCAGCAACATAGAGGACATATTGGCTCTCAGCTTGAATACGTAAAAGCCAATGGGGAAAACCCCACCTCGTAGTGCATTAAGAGCGTCACAAGCAGTTCAAGGTATGTGGTTACCCTAACCTGCCGGGTGCTCTCGGGGCCTCCGATGGTGCACCACCTGCGTTTGGATACCGTATTTCAAGAGGATTTAGACAAATTGGACAGTGTGCAGAGGAGACTGAAAAAACATGAAAGAGGTTGGGAAAATCTGACCTAAAGTTGAAAGAATTGGATTTGCTGAATTTAGACTGAGAACAGACTGAAGGGAGAGGTGTGCTCRGCTATACGGTAACAGCATTCATGCATTGCCAGGCCATCGTGGTTAATAYAAAGCTAATAATCTGCCCAAGACAACCCCTACCCCCAGCTTCCATGCCAGTTTTGATATGCTCCTCTGTAAGTCAATGAAATGGGCTCTTCACAGCAGTAACCTGATCACTTGGATGCAGAATTAAATATTGCCATCTCTGCAAATGTGTATATAATAGTCTACAATGAAATTAAAGAAACCAGACTGAAAATTTATAAAAATGCTTACAAGTTTTCTTTTATAATTGACTTATTTGCTGGAGAAGACATTACTCCCTGAATGTGGTTAAAGTGTAGTAAATTGACTTTGAGAAAAATTGCAAGACTTTTCAATAAAAAGACAAAATAGCTACACTCTTCAGACAGCAGGTGGTGAAACAAGATACAGAAATGTTCCCCTATATAAAGAAATGAAACAAAACTGAATTGTGTGATTTTACTGCTCTTTTCCAGCAGAATAACATCCCTACAGGACTTAGAAAATAGGCTCCTAAATTTGCTCATATGGAGTACCAGAGATTAAAGTAAAACTTTAAAGCAGAACAAACTAGAAACTGRATGGTGCTAAGTCTTAAAGAACAGATTTTCTGCTTGAAAATATCAAAGCAATTTGAGTGAAAGCTGTGATTTAGGCTGGACCACTAATTGACAAAGCATACTGCATTAAACCAAGTAGATTTACATGTGACCAGTCTCCTCCTGAATACTTACTGGGTCATCTTTCAAAAGCACTTAAGTGTCAATGGGATGTACAGACCCAAATCACTTTCGAAAGGAGGAGCTAAGTGTTTTTAAAATATTGCCCACAGAGAACATTTCAATAATTTCTTCTGAAAACTCAAGCTAAAAGTCTGAAGAGACTATGGGAAGCTAATGATGGCTGGATACTTCGGCAAAGCTGCCCAGATCTTCCTAGGTAAACGCCAACAGTTCTTACCACAAGCAACGCTAATTGCTACGCTCAGTCTAGGCGACTGGCAGAATGAACGATTAACTGGAATTTCTGCTGGGGACAGATAAGGGCAGCTGTCAGCGCTGGCTCTCTCGGGGAGTTTATTCTTCTGTGCCAGTATTTTTCACTGTGTGCAAATTTACCTAGGCAAAAGACGGCAATGAAGTACAGGTCCCTGCAAGTTGCGTTTCCACAGTCAAGGAGTGATCTGTCATAGAGTGGTCCAGTCCACTACTGGAAATCTCACCAGTAAGAATGGGCCCAGCTCAAAGAGAGCTGAACTATTTTCTACGCAGGCATCATTTTACTCCAAGGGTAGGTATGCAGTTTCCTGCCCTTAAATCCTCTCCTCTGGAGACTGCCCAGAGCAGCTGACAAAGCCTCGCTCCCAGGCTGACTGCAGAGTTCGGTCAAACCCAGAGCTCCTTTCCTCTGCCWTCGCTCCCGCTTCATCCCGCAGGTAGTGCAGGAGCAACAACTAGACCATAACACACAGTGTGAGGAGTCCCACTGGATCCATAACCTGAACAAACACATTACTAAATTGTCAAGGTCACAGCATCACAGAATGGTTGAAGTCGAAAGGGACCTCTGGAGACCATCTAGTCCAACCCCCTAGCTCAAGCCAGGTCACCTAGAGCACGTTGCCCAGGACACTGTCCTTTTGAACATCTCCACAGATGGAGACTCCACAGCCTCTCTGGGCAACTTGTTCCAGTGCTCTGTTATGCAAGATAATTTGGGCGTTCCTGCTTCAGTTACAAAGAAATCTGTTAGGGAAGAGAGGGCAGAGACCTGAAGCCTCCTTCACTTTTGCATGACAATACTGAACTTAAAACACTGGCGCGCACACACTGCCCCATATTCAAGTGTCGGCATTACACAGGCATCGGAAATGACACCGAAAGAGTAATAACCCCGTGCAATGCTATCAGCCACCCTTCCCAGAGGTTCACAGCAGGAAGCAAGCAGATTGAGGCGTTTATAAAAGGAGCCTGTGAAAGGCAGAATCAACAGGAGAGTTGGCCTTTTAGCCTGCATATGCTTTCAGTAGTTGCATTATCACCTGAGAATGATAAAGGCCTGAGTGAAACCTTGGGGG
>NW_028186534.1:1086812-1133774 GCF_003343005.1 Rhea americana | reverse complement strand
GAGAGAGAGAGAAAACAGAGAAAAAAAGACCAAAATCCTACCTGACAGGTGCTCCTCTGGACTGAGCAGGCTTCAGCAGGACAGTGATGGTAGTGTCGGTCTCATTTAAGGGGGAGTCTGTGTCGTATTCGGGCATTGACGGTGCTAAACAGAAAAGAAAAAAAAACAGTGCATTAAGTATGTAMCATTTACTGCTTTTGGTAGTGATGACAACATAATATTAACATTTCTTGGGGACCATTTAACATTGCTTACATGAAACGTCAAAATACTTTGCAAGTGTTATGATCAAAACTGTCAACACCATTAAAAAATTTGTATGCTCGTTGCCATTAAAATCAAATAGGGACTGGACACCCAAATCTTCCAGATGGCTTCGAAAACACCGTCGTGAATTTTTTAAGACTTAGTAATTCTTTGAGATGGGATCATTTCTTTAATTTTATGAGAAATAAGACTGCACCGATATTAAAGGATACCATTTAGGACCTGCAAATCAGTGGCAGAGCTAAGAAGAGAAGGCAGGAAGCCTAGCTCCTGTTTCTGGTCTTGTCCCTAGATTAGACATCCCACATCTTAGGTGTAGTTTTTTAAGAGACAGACTTAAGCTGTGTGTGTCCTTGATTAGCTGGATGGTGTGTTATGAAGCAGGAAAGCATCAAAAGAGAGGAGCACAAATCAGCCAGGTTATTTCAGCACTCAAATCTGTAGTATTTTACCCCAGTGCTTTACTGATTTTGAACGCTAAAAGTATTAAGCAGCTGCAAGGCTTCCAACAGCTGCATTTGAGCAGCAACCACCCATGGTGTCCATCATTTCACCGAGGATCTTCCCCAAAGCTATATGGAAAATTGCAAAATATTCACATTTAGCCTAACAAGTCTAACTTCTGAGACTATTTCTGATTTGTTATTTTATGTTAAGGTCATTTCATGAAAGAAGGATATGTTTCCTTACACATTAACATTTTGCTTAATATATTACTTCTTCCTTCCTCAACAGGAGACATCTGTTTGGGTCATATCTTTTCTGTGGATAAAATGATGAGATCACAAGCGAGCGTGGCATCAGATTTATCCCAAAGATGTAAGTTTTGTTGAAATATCTTTAAGGATAAAGCAGATAGAAGAATTTAAATGAAGAGTGCAGTCCCCCTTAGTTCAACTGCAACTCGCAAGGGCAAACTGCACTGCAGGGGGTCCACGCTTAATCCTTTCGCAGCCATTTCCACTGTAATCCTGCTAAACAATCAGGAATTTTATCTAAAAGTCCCCAAACTGTCAAGAATGGTGGTTGCTATTATCAGCTCAGCTACCAACTTCCCCATCAATAAGCCAGCAGCGAGTTGAGAAYGAATGCTAATGCCTTTAACAAGGATTTCCATGACAAGGTGCTCTGCATCCAGGGAAAGCAGTACCAGTCGTTTCAAGAAGATGCACGTCACCAGCTGTCTTCTACACTAGGAATCACAGTACTTCCTCACCAACGGTCTTCTCTACCAGATATCACAGCACTTTCTAGAGATGCCAAAATAAAAATTGTTCAGCACCTGCTCCAGCCAGAGGAGATGTTTCTGCAGCTCAACACAGTGCTCCCGAAGGCTCCAGCTTGGCCACCAGAAACGGTCTGGAAACTCGCTTTCTCAACTCTGCAATTCTGCTTTAAAGCTGCTTCTATGAGCCTAGCTGGAGCACTGCAAAAATCACTTTTCTCCCTGCTTCCTGTGGGACTGCATCTCAGAGTAAGTTTAGCAGAAATTTTTAAATTACATGTATAGAACTGACCATGCAATGGGAAAATCTAATGTCAGAGTCTGTCCTAGTGCCCACGTGGAGGCTGCACCTGCCTACTGGGAACCAGATGCTTGGAAGACAGAACAGAAAAGATGACGAGAGCTCAATGTGCACACAGGTAATAATCATGCAGGCGCCTAACATGATTTGAGCACTCACTGAATAATAAAATGGAAAKAAACTGAATCAGAGGGAAAAAGCACTATCTCTACCGTGCTATTTTGTTATTCTGCTCTGGACACAAGTGAACAGAGCGGATGCCATGACATCCTCTAAGTGCAGGGGTGCATAAACCACAGCAGTCCATGGAGTTGTTCCTGATGGCAAATGGCTTTACTAGGTCAAGTGCTGGGGCATGAGCTTTTGCACTGAACGCCACAGGTTCAAACCCTGCTGATGGTTAGTAGTAGAGAATGAATATATTTTGCTTCCTAAAAATTTACACTGTCATGTACAGCTAACAACTTATTTTTTTAACCATTAGTTTATTATATATATATATTTATATAAAAAAATAGAATAAAACTAATTAGCTTTATTAACCAATTTGTTTTGAACAAGTGCAATGGAAAATATGCATTGCTGCACATTCTCTTCTATGCTGCCAGCCAAAATTTCWAGTACTACAAGTATCCCAAGGAATCAGCACATCAGGCTTCTAAAACGAACATTTGTTTTGGCTTTACTGAGAAAATAGATAAAGATACTTCAAAAAAAGGCAATTTTAAACTCGGTTAGAGAACCCATTTTAGTACTATCAATTAAATCCTAAAATTAAAATCTCCATATGTCTGTCCCATATTTTCTGCACTATCCTTTTTTTTTTTTTTTTTTTTTTTTTTTTTTTTTTTTTTTTTTTTTTTTTTTTGTCTAGCTAGGACTAGTTCCCTCTTTTTTTTTCCCATGGACACAGGAGCCTTCTCCCTGCAACAGTGTCTGACTTCAGTGTCTTTTATATACTTGTTTGCCTACCTCAAACCCTTTTGCTACCCTTACTCAGAAGAAAAGCCACAAAAACTGCTTTTATCTTTTTTTTAATCTCTTTCTAATATTAATTCAATTACTTCATTACTTCCATCTTGGGCACATTCTGAAGATAAAAGCCACATTTTTGAAGGTGCCTACCAGACTAAGCATATGATACCAATAATCTATTTTAGGTACAACTCATCTGCAGAACTAACGGGGGTCCTCATTAAAATGATCCTCAAGTCAACTCTAACCACTGCATTCGTAAACCAAATCAACACAGACACCGGATTGTGGCCCCTTTAAAAATTTGGTCTAGCAAGAACGCACAGGAGACACTAAGCTAAACACTTTTGTATTGTTCTATCTGTCTGTTAGCTGTGGTTCAGAAGAACAAAGTCCTCGCAGGTTCCTTCTTCTTCAGAGCAGTACCTGAAATCTTAGTTGCAATCCGTGTTGTGATGGGTGGCCCAAAGCCCTTGACTGTGCTCGCTTTGATGGTGAATGAATACGTAGTCCCTGGATATAATCCTACAAAGAGGTGATGTGTTTCATTCCTTAGCTTGAAGACTTTCCCTCTTTGGCTGGACAGGTCAGCACTGGGATCCAGAGACCCAACGGCCTTGTATGTAATCTGCAAATGAAGAACAAGGACAGTAAGGTGATAAGGGGCCTTCTGCACCTGCCCTTTCTCTGCTCCCCTACTGCACCATTGCTGCGGACTACAGATTGAAAATTAAAGGGCAGATAATATTTCAGTATCTCCAGTGAACAGATCTACATTTGGATACCAGCAAGCAAACACAACAGTTTTCCCAAGCCTTTACTTAGTAAGAAACTAATGTCTCCTCTCTGCTAAAACCTCAGCACGTGCTGATTTACAACAAAAGGTGCAAAGAATTGCTTTTTGTTACAGATGTCAGACTTTCTGCAGCCAAACTAGAACGCACAGCACGAGCTGCAGAAACGGCACGAGAATTTCCCATGTAATTCCCCATAGCAAATGCAAACTTTTGGTGCAAGACCAGGACACTTTTTTCATCAAGTGTTTTTTTCCTTCTAGCAAATGGTCTTCTCCTAAGTCCACTGAAAACAACAGGAGCCTTTTCCTAACTTCAAAGTCTTTGGAATTCTTTTCCCGCCCTAACAACAGTACACTGGAATGAAATGTTGAAATGAAATGATATGATTAGATGAAATAAATTCCATCAAGTCTTCAGGTACAAGAYCTTCCTTCTTGCCTGAGCTTCTGAGACGGTTTCTGCTATAATTTCCTTCCCCCGGCTTCTTAGCCTGGCTTGGCAGGTGTACGTGTAACGCCGTGCCTGCTTTTCGCCCGAGAGGGAAAGTCTGCAGGGTTACAGACCTGGAGAGCTGCTCGTGAACACACACGTGGCTGGTGCTAACGTGCCTTCGGAGGTGCCCGCGCTCAAAGCACACCTTTGAAATTCGGCTCGAGCCGCATTACGCTTACCGGCGGCAACCCCGGTGATATACAGACACTTGGAAGTAAAACTCATGACTTATTTACCAGCCAATTCCTTGCCTACGTTCCAAATTCAATTCAAAGGCAGCTCAATTTCAACTGAGCTGTCAATATAATATAGCGTGCTCCACTGCTCTCCTAACCTTTCCCGATATTATGGGGTCCTCGCTTATTTGTAATGAAACACCATGAATAAATCAATGTATGTTAATATAGCAAGGCTTCAATTTTTTATGAAGGACTCCACAAGAACGTGATTCCCTGCTTTGCTGAGAGCGCCTTTGAAAAAACTGAAGTCCCTTGTTTTACGAGAGGAGGAAAACTTTGCGTTTGGAGGAAAAATAAATGCACAGTGTTTAAAAAGAGAGGGCTTAATAACAGGATGGAAGAAAGAGGCTGATCCCACTGACACCAAAGGGCCCGGGAAGGGGCTGGGAGTACCGACCCCGTTACTTGGACGGTGCACAACAGCCCAGACAGCGCCGACAGCCACGACTGAACAACGTGACCGAGAAGGGCAGCGAATCATGTCCGGACTGACGGAGCAGCAAAAACTAAGGAAGCAGAACTCTTAAAGGAGTTAGATTTAACCAGCTTTCTGGTGATTTCATTGAAACTCCCTTCATTTTTTGCCAGGCCTTAAAATCCGTTTTGTAATTTTTAGTGCTTCCAGAAACCTGAGGAAGCGTCAGAAGCAGTGTGGTCGTTAAAACAAGCAATTTGAAACGGGCAGGAGGAACCCTTACGCTCACTCCTGCCTTCTCCTYGGGCGCGGCGAGGGACACGGCACGCCGCGTGACAGGGACGGCACTGCGACAGCTCTTACCGCGCCACGGCACGTGGAGGCAGCGAGGCAACCTAGGCAAAAACGCCCCAGGAATTTGTACGAGGAGCGCCGACCTTGGAGACCCGACGCAGTCAATGCCATGGCAAATTCCAGACAGAAAAAATGCGTTTAATTTAGTGTTAAGTGGGAACGAACTCAGAAAATCCGTAGGCGCTATCTGCAAACCAAATGCTAGAGAAATCTCAGTTCTATAAAGTTCCAGGGGAGAATGAGCAAATTAGGAGYTTGGGAGGAAGACGAGCTCCTACTGCTAGGCCAGGCCAGTCAGTAGCCCAYGTGAAACCAGTGGCACCTACTTTCAAAGAGATTATGCAGAAGGCTACAGACGCAAGTGGGAGATGCACTTGTCCTTGCTGCACGTATATAAAAGAATTCAGCTACCTTCACTAGTTCTAAGTTTACCATAAAATGAGTTATTTTTCTTCATTAAAAAAAAAAAAAGGCCTTAAGGCAAGCAGAACTGGACATGCTTTCAAGAAGACAAAACAAGGCAAGTTCCTGGGATTTACAAAATTAGGCTAGATTTTTTGCTGCTTGCTATAGCACAGAAGAGGAACACAAGGGACCTTAAAGCAACCTGGATTCAAAACTCACTAAAAGTAGGGAAGGAGCAAGTGACACTTGAGGACTATGTCTGAGATTTGAGATTGACGCTTGGGGCRATTTTCAAAAAGACTGGTCACCGAAATCAGACTTCACTATTCCCTCAAAAATTTTGAGAGATATAACCTATAGCAAAGAGATGTTCATGGCGTATCTAAACCACAAGACATCCTCACAAATGCCAGCTTATCGTTACTGCAGCAGAAGCTCTATCCAAATGGGTATCACCCCTGTTAAACCAGGCAACACACAATCCTCATCTCTAAAACACGCCGTTTAATTTTAACACCAGCACAGTAAGTGGACGCAACAAAAATCGAAACCTGGAAAACACCAGAGCAGAACTCTGCTGYACACGTGGACCAACCCGTAACAGAAATATTTAAAAGAGTGGTAAGCATGYGCACAACTTTGGAGAGCTCAGCCTCATCTTTTCCCGTACGGCCTCCCAATGTAGCTAAGCATCCTCTGCCCCAAATCCACCTGTGAGTGCATGCACGTCTGGCTCGGGGCGTTCTCCTTAGAGAAAGTGAAGACGCTGCARTGTGTCACTTTGATGGACTAGTCTTCATGTAGAAATAYATTTATATATGTATGTATGTACGTATTATTTTTGGCAACATGTACAAGTACATACAATGTCACTACTTTTCTTAAGATCCCAGCATAGCCTAGCAGACTGATTTCACTTATGGGCAAAGCATCCCGACGTGGAAAGCTCCCACGGTGAGTAACTGTGTTTCTCCCAACCCTTTCTCCGCTCCAAGTCCTTCCCTCCGGAAGGGAGGAAACACTATGTATTTATTTCCATCCAGGATCTGGAGTTTTTACTGTGGCAATGGCATAGCAGGAGCTGCATTACTGTATTTGAGCAAGCATGGAATAAAAAGCTTATTTAAATCAATCCATAATTTACCAGACTGTAACCAGATGAAATGGAGACACTAAGATGCTGCCTTTTTTTCTCCTTAAGTTAAAACTTCTGAAGTGAGAGAAATTTCAGGGAATCAGARTGTGGAAAATTTTTCAAGAAGAAACTATGGAAACTTCCAACTCTGAAGTCATTTATAAATGTCCTGAAACACATCTGGAGAAGAGAGAGGCCACTTCTCTTCAACAAGAAGGATGTCAGAAAAAAGCACCTACTCTTCTAGTTGGTATGCTGAGTATTCACCCTTGTTTCTTCTTCCCAGGGCCAAAATGCTTCACTACAAAAAAAACAAGAGATTCTGATCTAGAAAATTCGATGACTCAATTACTAGATAGCTGTTCTAAATTATATTAACATACACTATTTTAATGACAAGTCTTGTCACATAATACTCCTATATTCTGAAAAAAAAATGAAACAAAATTAAACTTTTAAAAAACTAGGCAAAAAAGCAACCAATGAAATATTAAAAAATATATTTTACAGATGCCAGTTTGATTGAAAACATTGCAAATATTTGTTTTGGTTCTGATTTAGAATAAATGCAAGCACRAARATGAAGGAATTTCTCCAAAAATTGAGAATCTATGTTTTTAACCAGCTGTTACCCACTAYCCCCTGCCCAGCGGACTGCTGTGAYAGTCAACGTTGTGCCTCATCCCTCCAGACTGAGATGCCTGTCTGAAGTTTGCATATRTAGGTCAGCATTTACGTATTGGCTCCACTGCACCTTGATGGTCTCGGGGAACAAATTTAATGGCCACTGCTATGGTTCTCATTATAGCAAACACCAGACCAGGCTACAGGCAGCAGACCCAAGGAATACACAGCCCAAATCCAAAGCTTCCCTGGGCTCTCTTTCATTGAGCTAAGGAAAAAGGTATWAAACTGAAGCAACAGCAGCAGCAGATGTGAAGTAACCAGAAATTCAAGAAGTCAGATAGCACAGGAATTTGGAAGATAAATAATAGCCATTTTCCCATGGCAAGAGGAGGGATGCAAGACTGATCTAAGCGCTCCTCCACCTGGAGAGGAGCGATTTATCCCGGCGGCAGAGCCAGATGACAATTTGAGTCTCTGGTCAGTTGAGTTCCCATCTGAATTGTACAAAATTTGGCTACATCAGTCCAAATTTATCAGGAATAAAATTTAAAGCAGGTCAGCTGTACAACCACAAGCCTATTGGAAACCTCCAAAAGGGCATCATATATTTAATTTCCGAGCGTTCAGTGACATATAACTGCTGTGTTGGATTTAGAAGAATAAAATGAGAACAGATGAGTGTAAGAAATGTGACAGCTAGCAAGTTCACTCCTTGTTATTAGCTCAGCAGACGTCCTGGAAAATTTTCCTGTCTACTCCAGTGCCCTCTCACTCYCCATTAACCAGATCATTTAATTCCACCTTCCTCTTTGTTTTCTATCCATTTTAAAAGTTGAAAGYATTAACTCCTTGCAATCACCAAGCAAGTACTACATTAACAACCGCCAAGATCAAGATGTGCTATTGAGAGCATTAAAGGCAGCTCGTCTCTCCTTCGCAGAGCCTAATTTAACACAAACGCTCCAGGGAAATGCGAACGTTTTACTCGCGATCGTCATTTGCGACTGTAAAACTTCTATTACAACACACAACTTAAAAAGCTTTCACTGTGAAGGGCAAGGCCACAGCAGAAAGCATTAACCGAACAAGGAGGCGCAAGGCTCTTCTTCACTGCAGATGYTTCTTCAAAAAGCAAGCAAATAAAAATCTTCATCCCCTTAATTTTCACCCAGCTTGCAGATGTTCAGGCAAGTGTGTTCACACGTTAAAAAAAAAAAGGTGCAGATATGTCTTATTACAGGGGCTCGTCAGGCAGGGTCACCGCCTGCTCAGCCCGAGCGCCAGGCGCAGCGGGGCACGGGCAGCTCTGCTAACGTGAGCGGTTAGCCCTCCRCGGCGCAGCTACGCTGGCTCCGGCGCCCAGCTTACCTCTGCAGCCCCCCACCGCGCTTAGCGAACGAACGCAGTAACCCAGTCTGGTGGATTTTATGCCAGCTTTAAGCATGCAGGCAGTGTGGTCCTTGTCCCGGGCTTGCTTTTTCTTAAAAAATACTAGTAAACAGCTGGAAATTGGAGATTAAAAAAAAACATAGAGGAAAAGGGCACACGTTGTTAAAAATGTGGTAATTAAACAGTGAAACGGATGGTCAAGAGATGTGGTGAGTTATCCTTCATGTTTAGGTATTCCTTTCTAAGGATATATTAGCGATCAACCATGAGGTCCTAAACTTAATACATTAAGACCAAACTGCAATTTAGATCTTATCATTTCACTGTAATGGCCCTTTTCACCCCCCAATGGTAGGCAGTGAAATCCTTMTGGAAAAGCTGGATGGCTTTTTTGGAGTTTCTTTAATCCTCTTAAATAAATTTAATTAATTAGCAAGAAAGAATAACCTGCTCAGATCACAACTGATAAATCCATGCAGTCGCCCCATGCACTCGGTGCATTCCTGTTAGCTTTCCCATTGACGAGCAACTGAACCGTCAGGATTTCACGTGCTCACGACCTCAGAACTGAAGGCAGCAAACTCAAACGTCTCTGTAACGAGAGCTTGCCAGTCAAAGCAAAAAAATACGCTCCTGTTTCCTTCCACAACAATTGATCCCAGTGCAAAGACCACTTTATCTCATATCTTTTGTCATATTGAATTAATCAGCCGTGGTAAGCAGAATTTTGCTCTCCACAGCTATATTCACCATCCAGCATTAGGGCTTTAAGCCTCCCCTCTGATTCCAGCCGTTGCAGCCCGTTGGAATGCAAATGGTAAGCGCTGCTGTTAAATCAAACGCCACTTTGGAGGTACATTATGCAACTTTCTCTCTATTTTCCATTTTAGTGACAGCCTGCATAGCAGTTTGGGGAAGGCATTTGAAACCCATAAATCCATTACATTATCCCCAGTGTGCCCATTGAGGTTTTATGCCCCTGTCTTTATAAAACAGGCTGTTGAGCCTCACCATTCTCCCTAACACACAATCCTTAACTTCTGGGGATACTTGGGGACTGACAGCTAGCAGTATTTTTTTTTTTTGGTGGGGGGGGGCAGTAATGTCCCAAGACTGAAACCATCTTGTGCTGCCAACAGAGGATCCAGGACTAGGAACACACCAAAATCACTCTATGTACGAGCTTGCCAGGATCAGAACCTGGGTCTGCACAGACAACCTGACCAGTGTCTTTCACTTCATTAAGTTGGATGAAAATGCACAAAATGCAATTTTTCCAGTCTTATAGCTGTTTTTTGAAATCACTCTCATCTTATGATACAAGACATASTATCAGGACTTTTTTATTCACTGGGTGTTATCATGCCACACAACACGCAGGGAGAAGACATGGGGTGGCCTCCCCATAGAAGCGGCAGTGGAAAGAAGGGTCCCTGATGATGGTCCTAGGTTTCACTAGTGTTCAACTGGCAGGAGATGAGAAGAGGGCGGCTTTTCCACCCAGCTGGGACAGCAGCTTAGCTCGCAGGTGCCCATACAATAGTAGTTTCCTCTCCAACACCGCCTGCTGCAATTTCAGCTTCTARCAGGGGGAGCACAAAACTTGACAACGAGGGAGAAAAAAAAGTTTGTCACAGCCAAAGCGTGATTTTGTAAGGTGAGAAATCATCATGCAGGTCATAAGGGCGTAGAGGTGGTGGGGTCAGGTATCGGTGGAGAGAGCTGGATGCATTCGCAGGTCTCAGCGTCACAGACCGTGCAGAAGGGGAACCAACTGAAAAKCTTCATGATTGAGAACTCCTTGGGAAACAATAAGCTATTTAGTTTTTAATCTTGCTTTACATATGGCACGCCACGCTCTAATAACGTCGACAAGCAAACTTTGCTCTCCTCATCTCTCCCCAAAATAAACACAAATAAACCGATGCCTAAAAATCTGACAGAAATATCCTTGAACTTGAAGCTATCAAAACGTTTCCTTCATTTCCTGAGCCACTGTCTCAGGAAAGCAGTGCTCCTCAAGCCAGGCGCTAAGAAGTCACATGCAATGTAATTTAACTGTGCAAATGACTTTTTTATGCAGAAAGGATGCTAGCTCCAGTTCATGGTGTCTTCTAAACTTTTTGCTTTGAATTCTTTGTGTCCAAAGGGTGTACAAGGTAAAGAGGCATTTTACCGAGCATCTTGCTTCAGTTCAGACATCACTGATCTCAGAAAGACCAGAAGATCTGCAAGGCTTCTCTCCAGTAAAGGAGACTGCATCTCCTTTCCTTTCACATGGCTAATATTGAGCTCCTGAAATGCTTCTTTTTGAACCTAAGTGGCTGTGCAGCATAAGATACCTAATACGAAAAGTAACTTCAGATTTCATGGGAGACAACCRTAAGAAATGGCCATTCCCCAAAGCACAGCTTTCTCTGTCCACCTTCAAGCTGGATCCAACAACAAGAGGCTTACAGCGACGCTCCTAAAATTGCACGTAGCACTTGCACACACCAGCCCTTCTGCCAGTGTCYGTAGGGTAAACGCCACCCCTGAGCACGATCCGGCTTTCCCTTACCCGCAGAACTACAGGCCAGACTACGAAGGTTTAACCATTCCCTCTTCCTCCGTGACACCTCCTAGGACTGGGGCTGAAGCACGGTAAGGAAATAAGGACTTGCCTCTGCTTGTACCGTGAGTTAAGYAGAAGTCAAACCTTACGATCCAACACCTTAACTCAGCCTGAGGCGCACTTAGGAACGAAAATCAGCTCTCCGCTTCTAGACGGCATCTTGCCCGGGGTTGTTCTCAGAGCCACGCTTCCACGGGAAAGCACCTTGGCCCAGGCAGCTGCCAAACACTCGAAGAAGCTCATGCAACACAAGGAGTGAAAAAAAAGCAGATTTAGAGGTGCAAAGCAGCATCTATGTCAGCTGTAACCCAACAACAACAATAGTTGCAAAAGTATGAGGCAGAGCCCAAGTTTTCATGTTCCCGATCTTTCTATAAATTCTTTATCTTCAGTTATTAATTCGATATTTAATCTTGGCAAAGCAGCAGTTTCAGTAAACAATTAAAGATCTCTTCCACTTTCYAAAGCATACAAAMGCACATGTGAACACTATAGGCCGAAGCAAAACATCATTTATACTGTTACTTTGTGTAGTTGTAAGTAGCTGCTTCCCCCTGCTACAGAGAGACTGCTTCAGGTTTCCCGTGACATTAAAGCCGACACGCTCCCCACCGGCACGTACAAGGGCTCTGCTGGGTAACACTGGCCGCTTACACTTCCCAGGCTGACCCCAAGCAGAGTGCAGATCACACACAAGCAGGATCCTGGATGTGGCCTTCACATTTGATTTAAAGTTCAAAACCAAGAGTGTCAAAGGGACTCAAGCTCTGCATTTTTTCCAGAGCGCACAAATATTTGCTCTAGCTCCCTGCGTGCAGCGCAAGTCCATCTCGCCTAGGCGCAAAGGGCAAGACGAGAAGAAGCCAAGCAGGGTTCATACGTTATCAGAGATGAATCATGCAAAAACCTACAGATGTTACAGGGAGATCAATCTTTCTGGAAGCAGATGGGCAAAAGCAGGAGCRTTTCCCCGGTCGTGGTTTTAGGCATGCAACGTGGCTGCCACGTGGCCGCCCTTGCTGCATCCCGCAGTGGAAACTAGGGCACGCAGGCAGGCAGCAAGCCCTGTGCGACCCAGAGATGCTGGGGAACACACTTGTTTCACAGCTTAGGGACAGTAATGCCTGGTAAAACCTCAATCCATTCCATAAAACAAATTAAAACAAGTACTTCTCCTCCCCTCCATCACCTTACCAAAATCAGCTATCACACAGGGGGAAGAAAACCCAGGCAGGTGTCATGTCAGCTCATCCCTATGATATATAAATTTAAGGTAAATGCACACAAACAGCCTTTACACAGCGATCAGCTCCACAGCAGGCAGAACACGGCTAACACAGAATTAAAAGACAAAGAAACCGGTTTGGGCAGATTATGGCTTAAACTCTAATCCTTGGCACATGAAACATTTTGCAAAGGTCTTCATATTCATAATGAACACAAATAGGTATCAAACCTGGTTATAATACACAACTTATAAATACACACTAGCATTGGCTCACCAACCACTGGGAAGAATATTTTGTGTGATACAGCAACTTAGAGCAGTTATGCAAGGTTTTGAGCCCAGTATACCACTCGAGCATACATGTAGCTTTCTTCACTGTCCTGGGAACGTAAGTGCATATCTACATGCTCATCTCAAAAGGAAGGGATGAGCAAATAGGGCCCAAAGCATCCCYGGGTAAAAAAAGATCAGTCTGGGAAAACTCATACATAAAACTCAAAATTCATCTTAAAAGCAGAATTCACACAGCACRAAGAATCAGAACTCCCTTCAAAATCAGTTCTGACACAATCCAGGACCTGGACCTTTGGGCTGTGTCACCTCCTTCATCTGGGTGTCTGTAATTCAAGCTTCACTGTCACAGGTTCGGTTTCTTTGGTCCTTCCCTTGTTGCCTGGACCTTTCCATTTCCAGACTTAGAGYAGAACTGGAAGCACCAGCACCTCAAACACCAAACATCCAAAACTAAAACGCAAAAAAAGCCATTGTGCTTGGCTAATCATCAGTAATCTGCTTGCTGTACCTCTCCACGCTCTTCGTACACTATTRCTTTCGAAGCTGAGAGTGCCATAGCATGACAGGATGGCAGAACATCTAAAAATGGAAGGTTTGATCATTTTTTGGCATCGCCTATTACAAGCAATGACTCTGATTGCAGTTTATATTGCTGTCTCTCAAGTTATGCCATCAAGCTGTCCCAGATATAGATTTTCCTCACCAGAAAGATGAAAAGAAGCTGTACAGGGAAAGTGAAGGATGGAAATAGGTTGTGCAATTTCCAAACCCATTTTTCTATTTTTTAAAATTAATACCTGCACACTTCACGTCTAGCATAATTCCCTAAAATACAGGCTGGCCAGTTACAAAGATTTTGAAAACTGCAAGTCAATTTGTTAAATTCAGCCTTAAGAAATAGAGTGGAAGACAACTCACCTCCCCCATAAATGCATACCTGTCATAAATAAGAAGTTAAGACTTCTTTCTGAAGCTGGTTAAAAAATCCCTGTTTTAATGTTCAAAGTGATAGCAAATAAATCCAACTGAACTGCTTCAGCCAGCAAAAAAAGCCAAGTCTCTTCTGTAATATTCTAGCAAAAAAAACGGTCAGCTTTGCCAGCGAGATAATATGGAGCAAAGCAAAATAAATTTTTATATGCAAAATATTTGCTTGGGATTTAGTGGTTAAGATGTTGTCCTGCACATTAGTATTTATAGCAAGATGGAACATATTTTCCTGAGCAGCTACGCAAGGGTAGAGGAGGTTGAAGTTATGAATATTACTTGGCTGTTCATGCCACTTCAGTTTGATAAGAATACAGCTGCCAGCCCAGTCTTGCTATGACAGTGCCCTAAAACATGRGAACTTGAGCTCATCTTCTGGGCACGGACTTGGGAAAGGGAGGTGGGAAGGGCAGCAGCTGGTGGCACCGGTCCTGGGAACGCACACACGGCTTTAYGCTTTGATTTTGCTTTCTGTGCTCATCAAAACATTTCATCAGAGAGAACCAATCTTGTGCCTGAAATATCCAGGCCTTTAGAGCGCCCTGGCAGTGTTTAGACCCAGAGGGCTTTCACCTGGGGGGCACAGGCTGCTCAGCACTCTAGGTGAATAAAATCACTGTTGCTGTTTTCCTTTTGAATATAWTCCAGGCCTCATTTTCCAATGTTCTGGGGAGAGTCAAAAGTCTGAAGAGAGCTAGAAATGCTCCAGCCACCTCCAAAAAACCGTATCTTCCATTCCTCCAGACACGACTGCTTTAGAGCAAACACYTGGGATACATTTTGCAAGTATATTAGGTACTACATGAATAAAATCCTACCACTATGGCRGAAGAGATCTTCTCCAGTCAGGTTAGCTGCAGCAAGTTTTCTGGATTATTCACCTGAACCGCATTTTCATTGAAGCCATTGGCTGTCAAATACATAGTGCACAAAGCAAGTTAAAACTTTCCCCTAGAAAATCAATGTTTTTAAGTGACATTCCACACAAAGGTGTCTCTGAGATATTCATTAGCTGGAAAATGTCTCCTAACAACTTTGCAACTCTTTGCAAAGGGAAAAGACTCATAGTAGCCTTATAAGCAAAGAAAATGTGTTCAAAGGTCTTATGCTGACTGAAGCAACAATTTTCCCTTTGACAGTCACATCTGAATACAGTGATTTCATACCAGAACTCAAAGAAGAGCCTTCCTTGCCTGCTAGTATTCTTTACCAATGCTTAAGCRCTCTCCTGCACAGGTTTTTTGTTTTATTTTGTTTTGTCTTCTTGCCCTTAGGCTCCTGGTTAGCCTCTTCYGTTATGCACTCTGAAGAGCAGACTACCATGAAGACAGTTAACAAGGCACCACATTGCTACAGAATAGGTTTCAAACAATTTTTGGAAAACATGTTTGGTTATGCCATAAAACCAACCAGCATAGAATTTTAAGAATTTTAAGCAAAGTGTTAGACAAGAGAGCTARATAAAATTCAAGTGAATTGGGTGCCAGTTGAGCAATGTACACAACTAGGAACTCAGCGGCAAACCTTGAAGGACAAGAGGACGGTCTGCTTCAACCTCAGCCAAAACAGGCTGGAGGAAAAAGATGAGCATGTTCARAAATTATGGTCAGATGAGGAATAAGGCAAGAAAATAATAAATGAAAATCTGCTGTGAACCAGGAGGGAACTGGTAATGGGAAATTTCCAAGTCAAGGCTCCAGTATGATGGGGAGGAAGGGCAATTCARTGATTACTCCTACCTAATGCTGACTCCTAACAGAGCTGCAGGATATGGCTGTCCCTGTGGCCATCACACTGGAAAGAGCTGGCTTGTTCACAGGATACGATCCTAAAAAGCAAGTGCCCATTAGCATTTGACCCCAATAAAGAGTATGGATATGGTTGTACCATGATGGACCTCTCCCTGCGATGCTTCATTTGTAGCTGCTTTCTCTAGACAAAAACTGCTCAGTTCCCTCTCACTCTTCATTCCCATCAAAGAGTCAAAAGCAAAATCATCAGACAAGGTCCAAAAATTCTCTTTCCCATCCTAGGTACCATCCTGGCTCTTCTGCGTGCTGTTATCTTGCTCATCAACTCCAAATTACAAAATGTAGGGTTTCTTATATGTTCTGAAGCATGTCGCAGCCACTGTTTGCAGCTGCACCAAGTGCACAGCTCCACTGAGAAACCYGAGCAGAGTGATTGCAAAAGCAGTTTGTTTTCTCACACCCTGAAATCCTGCTTTCCCCAAATATAATCGCCTAGGCGAAACGCAGGGATATGTATCTAAACGGGTAAGCCTGAGAAGTGCATCACTGAAGGCCTTTGCGCAGAGCACTTCCAACGGCGACTAATTCACTTTGCACAAGGACAAACTCCAAAGYTCTAAAGCCAGCATTAGAGCTTTCTCCCCGTTACATTCTTTATTATTGTTATTATTATTCAACTTGGGAAAATACAGGCGTTCATTCAAATATTGACTAGAACAGAAATGGCTACATTGCAGGTATTACTGTTTATTTTACTCCGTAAGGTTTTTTGCAACTTTTTTTTTTCTCTTGCACACTGTGGGCAATACATGAATAAAACGTGAACTGTGCAGATCTCTACATACYTCTGAACTCCAATTTTGTTTTTATGGTCTATCAACTTTCAATCCACATGATCACACTTTGCACTTTTAAAATCTTTTAAATATTTTGCAAAAYTTTTGCTCTAACACAATTGCTGTATTCCAGACAAAAGAAGAAGAGTTTAAAATAGTCTGATTTATTCTTCTAATTCCCCTTTGGGATAATCTAGCTCTGTTTCTTCTTTCCCTTTTGCTAATGAGCTGGAAAATCATGCACAAAGCTGCCAGATGAGCCTGGCTAGCTCCCTCCCAGCTTTATGAATAAGAAGCAAAACCTTTATAAACGTTGTACCACGACTCCTCGGCCTATCGTGTTTGAATCTTCCACCCCACCTGACCTCTAATAGCACCAGCAGGAAGATCCATGAAGGCTCTCCCAATTCAAGGCCATTATCTCCTTCTGCCTCCTGCCCCCAACTCTTGAACCATTTAGGGAGGCAGAAATGGAAGGGAACAGATTGGTTTCTCAGCAACACACTCACATCGTGCTGGCAAAAGCCACGTTGCCAATGGTACTGCTCTGTCGGCATCTGGGCGCAGGGCGAAAGTGGGTGGCGCAGAGGCACTGCGACGAGCGACCAGAGGAAGCCAACCGGTTTCAATTTCTCATGGCGAGGAGGCAAACAACGTTAATTGCTGCAGATGTAGACTTAAGCTTTGCATGCTGAGAATCACAGAATCCAACCAATCTTGAGAAGTTCAGGCAATTTTTCAGAAGTATTTCATTAGGTTTCAATTGTAAAGCAAGACCAGAGGATGAGAAATCGAGAAACACAGTATTTTCTTCCTCTCCGCTGAGGAAGAAAATATTTTCTCAAGCTTCAAGCAGTTTCTTTTAGTCCTCCCTCCCCCACTGACTTGTATTTCCAAAAACATGACTCCAATGCTTAAGCCATCCCGCCTACACTGCAAGATGGCTGCAGCATGGTGAAGGGAAGGACAAGGCAGGACGAACCCCCAAGGTTTTAAATCCAGCCTTTTGCTAGCTCAGKCAAGGACGAAGAGTACATTCAACCCCAGAGCCTCGCAGGACAGAGCTCCACTGCCATCCCTTGGCTCCATCCAAAATGTGCTTTCCAAATCCCAACAGCAGCTTTTTGCGTCTCTGCATGCCTGACTCTCTGTGGGTTACTTTAAAGCTATATATAAAAAACCAAGCCAGTCAGGGTAGTTCAGAGTGCTGTGTGCYTCCAGGGGAATTTTGGGGACGAAGGCGGCAGGCCGGGGGTTTCCACAAAACCAAAAAAGGGCTGAAAGACACTGCCGTAGGGCACGTATACATTCCCGCAGGACTCGCAAAAAAGMCTTCAAGACTCTAAATAACAGCAGTAGTAAAGTTATGTCTATTTATGGTCAGAGCTGAGCTGCTGTATCTTCACTCTTAGTCCTTACTGTAGGTCTAAATATTCTGATAGCCTCATGTGATTCACGGTTTCCAGCTCAAAGCCCAGTATGTACTGGTTCAGCCCCAAATGAAGTAGAAAGAATCACTTCTTATTACACATATCAAAGCTAAGAATGCAAATACTGCATTTTGTGCTGGTTTTATTCAGCCTGATTTTGAGATTTCACAGCACCCTTCTGAACTCTCCAAATCTAGCGCATCAGCTGAAAAACAGCAGTAGGTCTAAACAAAAAGCYCAATAAAAGCTCCTCTGTTTTCCTTAAGGAACATTTTGCCATACCTAAAAGGTACGAAAATACCTTCAGGTGGGTGCTGCCTAAATTTACCCCGAAAAGACCAACATGGGCATTTTGGGAAAAGGCTTCTACAGTGACATCTTGAGCTTGTTACAAGATATAATTTAGATAGCCTTAGCAGCTGCACTGTGACTTAACGCAATATTATTGYCTTTTACCAACAAACATTAAGATGTTGAATAGTAGTAATGAGAATGTGAGCTTGAACGTTGCTCAGCTTAGGCACTAAGTATAAGCCATGAGTAGGTTAGCATTAAAATGTAGCAAATTGGAGTGCAAACACCTGGTCCTGAAAAGCCACRCAGAAAACTTGGTTTATACTGCTTCTCCCTGTTTCTTATTAAAATAATTTGGAGGCTTGAAAGTGAAACAGATTTATAAATTCACTGGGGAACTGGAGAGAGTCATCACACAGTAATGGAAAGGCAGATTTTTTTATTGATTCAAATTAAGGGCAATTTATTGAAAAAAAAAAAGACAAGATTTGCATGAAAGACATTGCCTAAAGACAGAGCAGTCTAAGTGTGTTTTGATATATTTTATGCATATACATACACATGTAGTCTGCTTGGTATAACTCAGTTTGCTAAGTGAATCTGCTAGTGTGACTGCTCTGCTGTAATTTCTTTATTTTACGATTGACCAGAAACATTAAACAAATCAGTCACAAGACTCTGTTCTCAGGTAAGTCAAGTCTTACGCACCTCAGGAGAAGCCTCTCCTTTCTCTTAGGAGCAGCCTGGTAATTCTTATCATCTCATGTGTCCCTCTGAGYAACGAAACCTAACTGTCCCAGGGTGAACCACAACTCCTCCCAGTCAGTTGTCCTTGGTCTTCAAGGAAATCTAGGGTGCCTTTCTTGGTTAATTCTTAGCCCTGGGAAATAGAGAGAGAATCTGAACTATTCTCAGCGAGTTCAGGTTACCACAGAGGACATTTGAGCGAAGATCTCTGTCCCAGAAGCACTGCTATTTTCCACAGAGAAACCACTTACCAAGAAAAGCCCATCTTCATGTGGAAGCTCAAATCTTTCAGCCTTACATCTAGATTCAACAACAAACCTAGACAAACTACAGTTACAACACTAGAGAGCTCACAGTGGTCTTGGAGAATCTYTGGGGTGCTCCCCACCCCTCAACACGTTAGCCTGCCAACATTTTCTAACCTAAAAGCTCTGTCTCCCTTTCAGTTCCAGGTTACTCACAGCTGGAGCTACAGGAACACCACTGCAGGCTACAAACCCCACGGTGCCATTGATGTGCCAGCAGCACCAGGCGGATTGTGCTTCCTTCCTCTTCCTCCTTCCAGCTGTGCCAAGGAGCAAGATTCCCAGCTGTTCCTCCCCATCACSATCATCTCCTCTGGCGAACACACTACACTGGAGCACCTCCCCTGGCGCTTGAACCGACAACACGTTTCCTCTGGAGCACTTCATTACTGAGCATTTACATTTTCCAGAAAATCTGGTATGAAAACAATGGGTTGAAAATACCAGAAGAAAGGCACGCCGCACCTACCTACCCTCACCAACGTCACCTTGCTGCGSGACCACCCTGTGAACAGACCATTTGGGCAGCACGCTGGGCAGGCAGGCAGGTCATTGATCTCAATAAGCTGAATTTTCACAAGGGGCTTACGGCAGTTCCCATTTGTGTCCACACACTCTGAACACCCAAGGATTTGACAGAAGCACTTACTCTCAGGGAGGCAGAGAGGGGCTCATTTAAACAGACCTAGAAGTTTGAATTTGTCATTTGCATATGCAGACTTCAATGCCAAAGAAGCACATGAACAGAAATCTAAGACAGTATTATGAAAATCTGATTTTCTGGAGGGAGTCGGTCATCTGAAGAAAACAATAGTAAAAAGCAGGAGCCAATGTGAATCTTACAGCAAAGGAAAAAAATTGCATGAAGTGCTGAGGAGCCACTTGCAAAGGCAAATTATCATAGGAACAGTGCAGACAGCACAGGGATAATTTACATTCCCAGTTTGTAAAAAGTAATGATTAATACAGCTAGAGAAAATGTAAAAGTTAATGAATAATTGAAATGTTGAAACAAATTGCCAGTTTAATAAAGCTAGATGATAGGGCAAAAGTGTTGGGAATGAAAAGCCCAAGGTTCACTTAGCAGATAGAGAATCCACAGATCAAATGAGGAGAAGAAAAGGGCATCAAAGGAAATGATTATTCTCCAAGTAAGAAAGAACTAGAATAAACATCTATATTGTCTCTTCTCCTCTGAAAGCCTCCAATGTTCAAATTTGTTTAAATTTACATACTTAGCTAATTAAAGCCCTAAAAATAATATAATTCTTTTATGGACCATTTCTGCAGAAAACTAGCATAACTTAAAACAGACCTAAGTACTTTGATTATTGCATCAAGTTACTATTAGTTTTCACGATGCTATAAATTTGAAAAAATTGCCTCCTGCTGATCTAATTATTCTATTTTTAAGCAATTTTAAAAAATTAAAAATGCACTGCAGACTTCCAGACTTAATCGCTTGAATTTAATTTTAAAATATATATTTTTATATATATATAAGGCTGACAAAATACCAAACGAAACTGTCAGCTGATGCAGACAGAAGCACCTCATGACGCTGCCGAGTTAGTGGAGTTAGGCCATCGGCATCGGCTGGCCTTTCTGCACAAGGCCTGTTCTCTGCTGCTGCCAGCCTTAGTCTTCGTCCTTCCCTCTAAGCGCCAGCCTGGTCCATTCCTCCTCCTGTCTCATTAATAACTGCTCTGCAGGCCAAAGCTGACCTACGAGCTGTTGTTCAAACCCTATTGCTCYTAACTGACTGGTACGTAACACCGAGCCACAGCAGCGCAGGAAGGACACTGCCGTGGAGCACTCGCTCTGCAAGGCTAACAGCATTAAGTTTTTACGCAACAGCAGGCAGCTAAAATGCCTGTGAAGACGACGGACCACCTCCCTGCAGAAGTATTATTTTACAGTCATTTCTCGCGACYGCCGCTGCGTTCCCAGGTGAGGTCCATCTGTTACGTGCGGGCTGAGTCACACCACACCATCGCCAATACACGTATAGAGACCGGCCCGTTCGTGGCTTGTGCTCTGCAGGTCCGACYGTTCAGGACTGTTCGATAAGACGAGCGAGACAGCGCCGGCCACGGCGAGCCTCAGAGCGGCACTGCGCACGTTTAGATGCGACGTGAAAAACCACCCCTCCGGGACTCAGACTGACCCCAAAACAGCGACAGCRTTAACAGATGTACGGCAAGCTGGAATTACACTTTGCAAACTCTTTACCAAGGTACCGCTTTGCATTCGTTCAGCGTGTCATCATAACCTTAGGATACCTCCCAAAATAAGAAACAGAGCTCCTGTAATTAGGGTATAGCTAAGCATTCCTACTACAGAGATGTTTATCATATCACAAGTACGGTACAGTGAGTACTCTGCAAGCAGAAAGAGAAGTAACGTAAGTACAAGAGCACAAACTACATGCTGACACTAAATCATTATTTTTTGGTCTCGGATGTCTGCATGACTTGCTGCTCACAAAATTCGTCTGTAGAGAGAGCAACTCCTTCSTCTCGTACAGCAATGAGGAGCTGCTTAGCTCCAGATCTGGTGAGGTTTAGGGGCTTTCTGCTCCCCCTTTCCCCACTCTCAAACACGGTCACTTTTGTTTTGACTGTAATATTGACAAAAATCAATGACCTGAGATCACAGCCACTAGAAACACTTGAATGCCAAGATAAGGTACTCATCCACAGTGTCTGCAATGCTCAAGAGCTACTGAAGAAGTGGTAACATTTCCAAGGAGCAGTACTGGCCAGGGACCATAGCTGGAAAGCCGGAAACGAGGTAAGAACAACCAGYTTGCATTAAGAGCCAAGCAAAACTAATGATTAAACTTCAAGTCYAGTGCTGTTAGCTAAGTCTATGGGTCTGTCACCGTATATGCTTCCTTTCTACACATTTACTGAAAATACTTTGACTAGCTTTTTTGTACCTTTCTGCCTTGCCTGGTCCTCCTCGTTTAGTAATAACCTGGAAGCAGATGCACCACAAACCAGTATAGCCAAGTCTGTATTTACACTGTATCTGCTCTGAATGATGGTGAATGACCTCAAAAATCCCTCTAGAAGTCTCGTTCAAGTCTGATTTTCTTGGAGTTTCACACAGACATCTACAAAGRGATTCACATTGTTGGGCTGCAAATCTGGATCTGTCCAGTGACAGAGTTTCCACACTTTTCAAGGCAAGGCAGAGACCTGTCACSTCTTAGGTTGTCATATCTTATCCCTTCTTTAAATGTCTGACATTGGTTCCTTAACATCGTAGATTCTTGGCAGTGATGTTAAACCCTATTTAATAGCAGACGATCACAATAATACCTAACACCAGTCCCATCCATGGAAGCATAGTTCACTCCASGGACTTTAACGTGAGAAGGAAATGCTGTTGAACAGAAGGCAACATATCTTCTGCTACATTTAAATCCAGGGACATGTCTGCTTGCAATGGCAAGTAGTAGAAGAAACAAGTACCACCTCGGAGAAGAGCTCTGTCACCTCATCTGTTACCTTCTTTAACAAAATGATAGCTCTCCAAGGGGCAGCCGAACCTGAATCGGTTGTACCAGATTGCAATGCATCTAGCTGCTGGCAATATTTATAATCAGTAAGGTTTATAAGCAGAAATATTTATAAGCAGTAAATTTAGAGGGTGACATGTTGTTAAAACTGTGCTAAACATATCAYGCAGTACACTGCTGAAATGCTGCATCCCTTAGGTGAGAAGAGGATACTGGAGAAAGATCTTCCTATACACTAATTACGTTCTTGCTTTAGTATGAACTCCTAGCAACATTATTGGCTAGACCTCCCAAATTTTCTGAAGGTAACTTAAAAAAAAAAAAAAAAAAAAAAAAAAGAAGCCTCTCTACCTCCCGAATGTCCATCTTGCTTATGTGCAGCATGAAAATTAATTGCTTTAATTGCTTTTGTGGGTTTTTTTTATTTCATTCTGCTTACTTGGGGAGAGGGGAAGAGACGTCTGTTGCACACAACGAAAACACTTGAGTGCTCATGGACAACACTGCAATGCTTCGTTGTAAAGGCATGGGGTCACCAGTAACGGTCTTTTATTTTACACCAGTACCATTTTACTGGTTCAGAGTTTTTGTTGTTTTTTTCATCGGAACTGACATACCATGCAAATTCAGATAAATCCTCCAAAGACTYGTGAAAAGGCTGCGAATCTCTCGACCAGACTGCATTTCAGCCAGTCTTATGGGGGGGACTCAACTCCCCAGCAGCTCAAGTAACACACAGGGCAAACACAAAGCACATTCTCCCTACTCACCTTCGCACAGACCTACACACACCCTATTTGATAAGGCTGTAAAGACACGGCTGTCCTCATCTATGGCATAAATACAACTGTTGCTACAACCAAGGAAGCTTCTTCCAAAAAACAGRCATTAAAAGGACCTGCTGTACGTAGCAACAATCAGCGGAGTAATTTATTTCTATGCTTATCCAATTTGAGACAACTCTAAAAATCCTACGTGGAACTGCAAACAACTACAGGTGTACGTTCAGCTTCAGCATGTTTCAAAACTGTCTACCAAACTAGAGCAATCACCGTTGGCCTTATCTCACTACGAACCGATTGACCACAGGCCAGGCTTCCCCAAGCAGCGTGCGCTACGGAGCGTGTTCGCAGATCCTCTGTTAGGACAGCGCTGCGTTAAATCCCAGCAAAGAATCTTGTCCCCGAGACCTGCATGGATCCCTTTAGGAGTAAACCTGCTAAAACCTGCTAAATGCAGTGACATGAAAAAATGGTGGATAAACTGCATGTCTTGATTCTTCCCAGGCATAAAAATGTCACTAGGGCTTCTTCTTTACCTCAGATTTTGTTTGAAATTTGTTTTTGTTTTGTTCCTTTTGCCACCAAGGAGCTCAGCGAACCAAAGGAAACCCTGAGATCTCCATTCAGCAGGCAGCACTGCAGCTCTTCAGCACCATTTCTTCCTATGACAACTATTAGCAAACCACTGTAGCTGTAGGGAATTTCCTAYGGTCCAGTAAGGCTGTTGGGAAGACCCACAAAGTCCCCTTGTCTTTACTTAAACCTCTCAATAAAGCAGCTAGAAATGGCCGCACCTTTCCTGGTGCTGTAGTTCTGCTGCTGCTGCTGAGATTATACAAGTTAAACTAGTAGCAGGTAGCAAGGGACTCCCTCAAAACTCTTTCACAGGCAGCTTTCTCGGTGCTCAATTACCATGACAGAGGGAACTGAGAGCCTAGGAAACTCAGCCACCAGCACAGGCAGACCTTTGCCTCAGGCAACGCAGGATGAACTTCTCCCGGTGTTCCCAAGTCGATGCAGTTTATAGCCCCGGGCTACGTCTCATTATTCCTGCCCAGCCAAGGTTGTCAGAACGCCAGTGTCAGCCGCAACGGGCTCATCTTTCCCTGCACTCTTCCTAAAGCAGTAACCACAGTTTTACTTAGCTGGAAAACTGGTCTATTGTATACAGAAGTTTAGAAAGGYGACAGGATGCTTCTGCAAAGCGGAGTGGTGCAAGGCATTTTTTTAAAGTAACAAGAAGAGAGGATGATTACAGTAGCCTGGAAAAGGACTGACTTATACCTACCAAGTAGCACTGTTTGCTCAACAACAGCATGGAGAGGATCACAAGACTCATCCTTAATAAGGATGCTAGCTAGGTAAGGATGTGAACTTTTGTCTGAATAACCTTTGTAACTTGGATAACTTCCAATTCTTAGTTGTATCCTAAATAAAAAAAATCGCTGTTTGATAATGCTATATACACAYTATTGTGTTTTTCTTCAAAGTTACTGTGAGTTTTACACTGACACAAAGCTAAGATAAAATTAAATAGCTTAGAAAAAGCTTTTGAGCTCAYGGAGAAAAGCAACATTCTCGAGTACTAAAGAAACAACATCCTAAAAGGTAAAACAACGGAGTCCTGCTTTCCTGAGTTGTGTTCGTACCTCTCACAGGTCTCCACCGAGTAAAGCAACAATCAAGACTTTACCTTCACAGCATCCCTTTTTTCCAGCTCCAGAAGGAGAGAGAAGTTGTCTCCAATATCAAAGAGGACATTATACTAATGAGMCATCTGGCCAACTCTTCTTTCTGTCAGACTCTTCTGATTCCTGTAAGCTCTCTGATTACCTCGTTATCATCTCCACTGTTTGTTGTCGTTCATCCCAGCTCTCTTACTGCAGCCAACAGGCTGGGCATCTTTTTCCTAAATCACCGTGACCTTCACTGGATGATTAGGAAAACAAAACAGAGCTGGCTGATGCTGCTCCGCTCTCAAATTGTGATTTCAAGGTGGTTTGTGTTCCCTTCCTCCTTGGTTTGCGAAAACAAGAGGGGAAGCAGAAAGCTCTTTTATTTTGTGTGCTTGGAGCCAAAACCAGAATTAACTAGCCTAGCACACGCTGCTCCACAGCGTGGGGAACATCAGGGGGACAATCAATTTCATGATTCTGTAAAGCGGATTGAAACATGATTACACCGCAAACCACGGGCTCTTTTTTCTAAAACTTGCTGATGGCCTGTGCTTCTTARGAACAACTACTTTTGCAGGTGACTCTGGACTGCAGCTGGGTGGACATTAGTTTCAATCTTATCAGGAAGTTTCAGACATTTTGGGGTAAGAGCCTAAAGTTAATTGCACCAAGGGTTACACAAAAGGAGTGATTTGGAAAAAGTTATCTTCTAATGAACAGGCAAGAGTAGGTTAGTGAACAATCTTCTTCCAGTGCTGGACTTCAGACCAGAACAGTGTATTTTCTAACCATGAGATCAGGGGCATTTGCCCTCTTAAACTTCAGTGTAAGTCTGACATTTATCACTACTGATGTCCTTCCCCAGCCCAATAAATTTCATTCATAGAGTAAGAGGAAGTAAGCACCTTTTGCCCTTGCATTCCCATACTATTTCCTTGGGAGAAGGTTAAGAGAGGATTAAACGGCATTTTTGCAAGTTATATTTAAGGCTGGCAACACGTAGCAGACTAAAATCCTTGAAGAACAAAGTCCTTTAATTTAGGYGCAGTGCAAGCACAGCGTGATCAGCAACGGCATAAAAAAAGCCACAGAACGAACATGGAAGTGAACCAAGTGGGACCTTGAGAACAAGAGAGGCCCATTTGCTCCCCAGCATATTTACTGTGAGTCATGCGACAAACACAGAGCCAATTAAACCTTACAAACACCACCAACACACCTACAGACGGGCCATGACATGGCCCTATTCCCAGCCTTTCTCTTGACTGGGAATAGGGAAAGCAGGCCTGAGATGCCTCATCTACTCTCTTCCTTGCTCAGACTCCTCTTCCTGTTTGTGCCTCCCTGGGACTTTATTATTTTTTTTCTATAAATAAAACTAAATTTAATGTCTGTGAGAAAGAGAGAAAGAATGGTGTAGGTAACAAAGCAATTGGGAGCGTCTCTCTAATGTATTCAGGCCATTAAGGATTTCATTAGGTTTACTAAAAGGTCATTAATGATAAAATATCTTCTTTTATTTTACCTACTTTCTAAACATTACAGTCCATTCTGCCATTCAAGCTTGCACCCCACTGACATTAATTAGCATGCTATATATTAAGGAGAGCTTTTAATGAGCTGTTATTTCATATGATTTTATTGGAGAGCCTCATTGTTCAGTTTAATAGCACAAAATGACAACTATAGAAATTGCTTTGATAGGACCGTAGCATTGGTGGGGTTATTCAATCTCTCTGCTCTTTCCTCAGTTCTCCATGCTGAAAGCTCTGCTTAATAAATTCTCAAAGCTGGTTCACCATGTTACACTTGGTGTAGTGAAAGCTGCAGGCAAAAAACAGGAAACCAAAGCAATGCAACGGAGCACTAACAACCTCCATTTACAGCTCTTCTGTTTGCCGTGTGCTATAAAGTAACGGAAGGTTGACCCATGTACGCATGCGATGGTTTTGGCACATTTATAGATCTACCATCAGCCCTAACTATTACTGTAGCTATCTGATAATCATAAGAATAATCATAAGACCTCGTGATTAGTTGCTTAATTCTTAAACCATCCGTTTGGGGCAGAAATACGATCCAGTTTCCATAAGGAACCTTAACACTGTCATCTCCTTGCCTTGGAGGAGAACATCAACTGCCTTTTCCTCCTTCACACAGTTCCTCAGTTACACCCATCGACAGGATAAAGCCACCACTTCTGAGTTTTTCAGTGCTATCTACTTGCTAAATTAAGCAATCCTCAAGATGAAAGGGAAATAAGTATCTAGAAAGGAAGTACAACCCTACATCTGTAGCACGCTTTCAAGTTAGTTAATTTATGTGGGAAAGCAAGATATTGTAAGATCTGAACATGCAGTTGCTGAAGATCTTTACCTATATTATCATAATGGCACAGGTAGTCTGGCACTTGAGAAGATCAGACAGAAGAAATGGGATTAAGGATCAACTGTTTTCCTGGATGAGTAATAACGAGAAACAGCATGTTCGAAAGAAAAACGAGTATAGACCGAAACTGTATTTTTTCCAGAATAGAAAGAAAACACTGGAGGGCAGAAAGAGAAGACAATGTGCACCAACCTACAAAGGGATTTTTTTTATTTGCACCTATTATATAGAAGAATAAGCGATCTTTCAATTCTCGCTCTTTAAGTTTGTTTTAGAACAGCCTAACATACACATTAAAATAGTTCAGGTCCTTTCTTTTTTTAAAAAAATAGATTTCATTGCTGCCAAATATTTTCTCTCATTTGCATTGGATTTATATCGCTCCAAGTCTATTGGCTTCAAAAGAACAATAAAAAGGCAATCAGAGAAACTGTTGTGCTCAGGGGACTGGATTACATTTTTATTTTCAGAAAGCTTCATCAAGCAATTTTTTTTTAACAGTTGATTCATATTATTTATAACCTGAGTATGCTATTTACCTGGAAGTTGTCATACTTTAAAAAAAATGCTATTTGAGTAAGTTTCTCAAAATAGCCTCTCATTTTCTGATCATAATGTTTCTGGAAGCCACAAGGCTTAAAACAGCATCATTAACAAACTCCTCTGAGTTAAGGATGTCTTCAAGTAACAGCAAGCGAGTAAGAGTGTGATTAAGAATTCTGTGTAATTTGCAGAAGTTTGTTCAAAAGCTCTTTAACGTGCCTATTCAGAAAAGCATTACTAATTAGGAAGTCATTTAAACATTCGCTTAATTTTAAGGATGTGTTAATACCACTGCAGTTAATGGGACTCAGGCACAGGCCTTGCTCCCTCAAAGTTGACACTTCCTCAGGACAGCACTCCAGAAGAAACAAGTACCTACAATTAGAGATGTGCTTAAGAGCTTTTCTTAACAGAGGTCTAAAACAATAAAAAAACAGAAGTAAATCATTCTGCCTTTAGCAGAGTAGGTCCCACCRGGTCAGCGCTCAGCTCATAGGAACACAAGAGCTATGTTTATGGCTACACACCTGTGTTTCAGGACTGTGAGTGTTGGTTTTAAACCAGCCGGGACACGATGGGAGAAGGTACCCCAAGTGCCCCCTGCCTGGCAAAGGAGCCACTTACATRGATATGAGAATCCTAGGACTGAGAGGGAGCTTTTAAGCTACATTACTAGGCTCATGTTGGGGGGCTGAGCTGAAAGAACAGGTACTTCTTGTGACCAGGCGCTCCTCTCCACCTCCATCCAGAAAGCTGCCTCGTTAACCTCTGCCTTGCCCCAAAGAGAGGACAAGAGGGTCTATGGCTGACATGGCATCTAAACCTGCTAAGAAAGCCAGAAATGCACAGACTTATAGCCCCTGTCGACTGCCAAGAAAAGATAATACATCAGTGCCAGCAGCACCATTCCTTTTCCAAATCTGGCCTGAATCCTGATTAGGAGAGGTCCACAACAGTGGCAGTGGTCAACCAATCTGCTCACCACATGTTCAGTAAACACTGCAGTCAGCAGCCACAGAGCGAGCAATTCATTTTCAGCCAGTCCAGCCCTCTTCCAGTGCATTTTTGCACAACAAGCTGTTAACTACAGAATGAATTTAACTGCGTGTATAYACACAGCTTTCCCTATGTGTAATGGAGAGGATGTAGCAGTCAACTAGAGCTGACAGAGCTTCAAACTTAAACAGATTATACACAGCTGCACAGTTTTGTTGCTAGTTTAGGTTATTAAAGGATTCTGATTCAACACAGCGCAGATGCAATATAACACTTATTCTTCGGGTAATTGACTTTCATGGACTCTGGACAAACAATATACTGCTGTACAAGACACCACATAAATCCAGTGTCAAAGGAAAAACACATTAGTGTTGTAGACGAATAGAGCAGTAGTATCCAAGTTACAAAGAACGCACCGTCCTACATCCTTACAGAARACTGACGGAGCTATGGCTATACATACACAATCTTAAATTGACCATTTCCTGGGTTTCGAGCACTTAACAATGTCCCCTTAATGTTCTCTTAATGTTCAGCTAAATGCAGTAGCCAGCTGTGCGTAGCATGGACTTCCTTCAGTGCATGCTCAATGAGCTTAGTGAGAAAGCTTCATCCCAGGAGTATCATGCATCCACCAAATGCAATTGAGAAGCTGCAACATGATTGATTTTCATGGGAACATTCAAAGCCACTTCTCACTGAAGGCAATTTCCGAGAATTGTCATCTTTCTACTATTTCGGCTGTAGAGCTTTATATAAATTGGTTGCAAGATTCTGTGGTTGTTGCTTTCCTTCTTGTGGGAGCCGTTTTTCACTGCTCTTAACCAAGAAAAAGTCCTTAAATAAACACACAAACGACTAAGCCAAGTTCAGCTCCCATCCTTCTCAGCTCTGCTAGGAAAAATTTATTCCTGCATCTTTCAGYGGGAAAAACTTTACCCTAAAAATTTCAGGTTTCATGAAGAGCTTAAAAAAGGGGGGACTATGAATAGAAATGCACGCATAACCCCGCAGTGGAGAGCTATCGCACCAGACAATCATGCTTAGTGTTATAATAAGTATGCACTTTCAAAGGCCAAAGCTAGAAGAAATTCGTTTCTACTCAATTGTAAATGCAGGCAGTGCATCCCACAAAGGTTAACCTTATGCATGACCCTCTAAGAGACCGTTCCCATGTAACAACCTCTCCTGCAGAGAAAAACTGAGCAAAGCGATGGAGGAGAAATGGTGTATTGGCAAGTGGAGAGATGATGAAGGGCGAACTGCAATTTTACATGGCAACTAAGAGGATCTGTAACTTCTGAAGTGCAATTTAAACTCAAATCCACCAGGATTAGGGACACTAGGCTCCAAGTAGCCCATTAAAGAGCTGAAATTGTGTGTGAAAGTCCCTTACATTATTATTCCTGGCATCTAAACACAGATTTGCAGCATTTCAGAAATGGTAACAGAGAAAACTAGCTAGTTAAAAGCTGCAAATGACTCCTTATTTTTCCCAAGACCCATGTACAATCCACATGGGACTTAATAATCGTAAAGATGAGAACATAAGTGATTACAAGAACACACCTTGTAATGTTTAAGAGGACAGTTTGCTGTTTAAACATTGCCTTTAGGCACGGCTCATTGAAAGGACTTCACTAACCTGAGAGTCATTTTTTTCTAGCCAAGGAGCTGAATATACTGTAGTCACTCTTTAAATGCTTTCAGGATTGTAACTATGCCTTCCCCTCAAGTAATACAACAAATATTTTAGAGAGGACTRCTACATTTTTTTTTCTTTTCCTTTAAGGAAGAAACACTGAAAAAAATGATAATTCTGAGAAAAAGAACATATTTACAAAGGTGAAAACCAACCTSACTTACTGAGTATACCAGTGTCCAAAAATGAATAGCAAAATGCAGATGTACACAATTATTTCTATTACATTTCCAAATTAAATACAAAATTGCACAAAATACCTGGCTCCACATACGTATATGAAGCACTTCAATCTGGATTAGGGAACAAATGTCTGAGACAACCTCATCTGATCTAAAAGCAGGACAACTTAATTGCAAGAGYCAACTGGTGACCTTGAATTAGACTGCAAGTTCCTTCAATTCCACAGCAGCATAGGTCTTACTGCTGCTTAATGCTGGACTGACTTTACACAAAATTGRGGTGAAAAGAAACACTCATCTGTCTCTGCACACACAGGCTTTGCAGCTGAAGTCCCACACAGTATAAGCGCACTAAGCATCATTTCATTATTAGGGATTCTAAAGCACAGCAGCTTTTATATGATAGGGAAAAAGCATGTAGCAAGTTGTGGTGCTCTCGGTCTGCCAGGAGAGAGAACGAGGGGACAAGATTTATTCCGGTATTATTAGATTCTGCCACTGACAGCTAGCTAGGAGAGACAGCTGTAATATAGGCCTCTTTCATGAACCTCACATGCAAAAATATCTGTATAGGGCAGTCTAACCAAACTAATGTACTAGGAAAAAGAATCCATCATCGCTGTTTAGCTGCGGTTTTGAACACAGCTTGAGCTATCTGCCTCGTGTAGGTACTTAGGTACTTTGAACCTACCTGGCGACCTGCCTGAGGCTGGAACTCTTGAGCTTTATCTCCATTGCACCAGCTTACTTGCAACAGCCTTCTGCATGGTTCCCTAATGACTCACCTGACTGGACAGACAAACTGACACCTACTCACTCAGCACATGCTCATTATATTAACTGCTTTGCTGTGCTCCCCTAGCCACCACTCACTTTCTACATGGTTTAAATCCGAATCTCTCCAGCATGCTGATTACCAAACTTCCAATTCTCAGGGCTTTCCAAGTTCCCTTGAACAAGAGGTTTCTGCTCCCTAGAAGCAGACAGCAATTAYCTTCTGATCTTGTGATCTAGAAGATTTATTTCTTTCAAAATCCAGCTGTGGCTGTATCCACTGAGACAATTAACGCTTCAGCCGAATGTGTGCGTGTGTGGAGGGGGGGGGATTAGCCAACCTTAAACGCAAAGCTGTAGCTATTTTTCAACAAGACTACAAGAACAGTGTGAAGGATAAATGCCCAACAGAGGAGATCTGCCTAAATCAAAGAGGTTCATTAAGGTCCTTTCATTTTGTTTAGGCTCTTTATAAGTATTTAGTCATTATGAACTTAGTGATGCTGGCTGCCAAATTACTCGCTGAAGATTGTGCTACGGAATTTCAGCCCAGTTGGCACATAACTAGGGCACATGCAAACAGCAATGGCAATTTGTGTGATATGGAAGTCTGTCTGCCARAGAACTGCAAAAATAATTAGAGATCTGAGGGGAAAATCTGTCCCAAAGAAAAGCAAGTGGRATGTAAGCGGAATAGGCAGTATGTTTATTTGGAAGCATTTGGAAGCTTACAGACAATAACTTTAACAGAATTAGAGAGAAAATACCCTACCTAGATACAATAAAGCTGGCTGGTGATGGTAGGGAAGTATTACTTRGCTAGGCAAAATGGGAGGCTTTCTYAGGAGGGTTTGTGCCTAAGGGAGTTTGAGAGACCGTTACCTGCAGGATACCTCTATGCCAATCCAGCCAGTTACYTTCCAGTGTAATGCAGATATACCCAATGTAATCACTAACCTATGGTCATAAAATGATGTTTCTTGACCTGTACTTTGGAGGGGATTTTTCCTTAAATTTTGGTTGGKGCTTGCATGAAAGAAAACAAAGAAGCTGTGAGGTTTCTAGATAGCTACACAGAGTCTCCCAGCTCTTACTGGTGATAGATTGGCACTGCAGGTGTTGTTCTGAGAAACAACATTCCCTATAGATACCTCAATAAATAGTGCTACACAGGTTCTTAGTTYAGGGTTGTAGTTTTGACCTTTTTGTTTTTGGTGTCAAAGCCTTCTACTCTTACCCATATCAGTATTGCAAACTAATATCTGAACAAACTAAAAACTTATTACCAACTAACCACTACATTTTTCTTCCTCTTTAACCAGCAGGCCAGCCAAACACTGTTAAAGCAGTACAAGATCACGATGATACTGAATAACGCCTGAACCCTGTTTCAAATAACGCTTTGGAGGTCATTACTGCTGAGGAATTAGTACAGTTCTAAACACACACCATAAAATCTTAAAATAATACCAGCACAAACTTGCAGGTATTAAGTATCTATCCATTACCCAGGCAATACAAGAAGTTACTCAGTATTTGCAGGAAGACTGGACTTCAATTGCAGGTTGCAAGGAAGCATCTTAACCTGCTAAAAGCTCTCTGTTTTACTTACTAAGGAGTAAYGTAACGCACATTTGCTTGGAATAGGGACTTGAACTACCTTGAGAGTGCTCTGGCCATCTCTCCAAGCTGAACATAACTGGTCATCTGTACTTTTATCTCTGACTGAATACTTGTCTCAGAGCGTAAGATTGTTCTTCATGAATATCCCCATGCAGGAAGAGAGAGGACAGGCAAGCGTTTCTGCTCATGTTGACCTTCAGGCACTTCCATTTTCCTGATGTTTTTAACACCAGGATTTTCATCTTTCTGGAGGTGAGCGGGAGGAGGAGAAGGAAGAAGAGCTGGAATTCACTTTGACTTCTCTTTGCCTTCAGCTGTCATACATGWGTAGAGTGACTATCAGGAATGGAATATTTTGCATGCGCCTCCACTGAGACTTGAGCAATGATGTGACTTGAGGGGCAAAGGCACTGTCACGATGCATCACTACCCGGCAGGCATTAAAGTATCTCTATGCAGCCGCTCAGCCAGAAAAGCTACTCAGATTGCTGAAGTCCTCTCAGTGAGTTGAGCCCAAGGCAATATTTTAGCAGGAAACTGCCTCTTTAAAAATTAAAAGGAGTTATTTTCGCATCGTTTGACTTGGTGTATTTCTAAACGTGTTCAATCATAGGTCACCAGTGTTGCCAGAACAATAATGAATTTTCAACTGATTCTATTCAAATCAATTCCTTAAAAAATATAGATAGCTTAATTGCGTAATTTTTTACACGTATACACAGGATAGCCTGTGGTACACATATAAAAACATGGAATTGGAGGCAGACAGATGATATGCAACTTACACAGATTTTAACAAGCATCCCAGCAGCGACCAACAAAACATGATTGCTTACTTTAAYCAAAGACTTTTCCTGGTTGTAATGGCAAAAATTAGCATGAGGAGCTTCTRTTTATTTAGTTCTAATATATCAAATTCAATGTACCCTTCTGCAAGCCAGCTGCATAGAAGACCTAAAAGTGCAGTTACATTTAAGCCCAGGAGAAAACTGCCATCTCTTGCTTGTACTGTAGTGCTGACTGATGTTAAACCTAGCTGATTTGTTCCACTAGATGATCGCTGTGTTACACACACCCAGTGGGACCCACTGTGAGCAAGCAGACCTATGAGTGACATATCATAGGACGACTTGCCATTCCAACCCTTGCCATAGGAGAAGCTAATCGGGAGGAGGAAAGCGTTCCCAAAATCTTGTTGGCAGTGTCAAAGTTCACTTCTCATACCCACACCTCCTCCAAAATAAGTTTGCACTTTCTTCCAGTGTAAAGGAGAAAGCAGGCAAGTGGTTCTTGCCCCTCCATGTCACACCTTYCTGCATGACACCTATGGACACAATCTACTAACTGAAGCACGTTCAATCAGCACCGGTTCAGACTGACTGTACCACTCTCCACTGTTTAATGAACATGCCTTTATCTTCTTCTGTTGGAGTCTTCCCATTTCCCATGATCCCCTAAGCAGTCCTTTTTTAAAATTCTTTTTTCTCACGTATAGGCATAAGGAACAGTCTCCCCAGAACCACATACAACCACATTAACTCTCCCATATCTCAGCTAGAATCAGCTCCTCTGATGCACCCTAGAATCATGTTTGATCTGTTCCATCCTCTACAGGATGGCCCATGAGCCTCCTATAATCAGCTCTATGTTTTGTTTGAGAGGGTTGCTGATAGAAATACACATTATTGAAAGATTCAAGAAGGACATATCTATTCAGAGCAAAAAAYGTAAGATAACATCTAATGGTTGTATTCTGCTGGGTGGCTGAAAAGCGTTATGACTACTAGGAAGCCAGAGAGCTGTTAGTTGCAGTATTCTAAGATGGCACAAAACTTAACAGAAGTATACCTCGAGAAACAGAAAGGAAAGGAAAAGACCTTGCAAATGTTGTGGGKTAAAAAACAAAAAGGGCAGCATTTAAACACCTGAGACATGAGGGAATGYATGGCTCTCATTTTACTATAAATACAGATTAAAGATTTTTTTTCCCAAACTGGAAAACATTTTCAATGACAGCATCAGACTACCTTTAAGTTGCTCATCTATTTTAGTCCGATTTCTTTTAGAACCTGCTGAAATCTCTCAGAGTTCAAGACTGGCTTAAACACATATGAARAAAACCCTGTGGCACGTATTCCTTGACAGTAATCTGGTCTCCTTACCTCATAGAGCGTAATGACGCCATTTGTCTCATTTGGAGGCTTCCACTGAACATAGATCTTCTCTTCAAAAGGTCCTCCCTGGATGGACTCCAAAGGAACGGGTCCAGGAACTACACAAATAAAAAACCTGTGTTAGAAGCTACCACCAGCTCCAGCTGCCACACACATCAGAAGACACCAAGAGTCCATCCGACTGCATGTTCGGAGCTGCAYGGAAAAAAACCCTCCAAACCCCCAAGTCACTACCATTGGCCTATTCTTAACCTTCAGTTCAAATAGGAAAACCCTAATGTAGSCACTACACCATAAATAAAATCATARTTCATGACGAAATGATGTAATCATCAATATGCCCTTATTCCAGCACAGCATAGCAGCAATAGATCTTTGAGTACCTAACACGGAATCAAAGACTACAGAAAGTGAATTCWCAAGAGTTTATCTAGTCAATCAGCAGAAAGTGCTTTCCTCAGATAAACACACAAATTTTTGTTTCCCCATCCCACATAACATCACACAATAATTGCTTAATTTTATGCCAAGTTATGCATTGATCTTACTACTTCCAAACATCAATATTCCATTGCTATATTCATTTTTTTTCTGATTTTCCCTTCTATTTAAACACTAARCTGCTAAAAATTGTACCTTTCAAACACAAACTTCAACAAATGAGTCCAATTTAACATAGCCTCACACACAGCTATTTAYGCAAGGGCAAATAATAGCAATTAACATTCTGCAGATAAAGATTCATGAACAGAAGGTGATTTAAGTAGTATTATTTGCATTTCTCAAAGAAAAGTCCCAACATGCGAAGATGCCAGTCCTGCTTCCACAGGTTGTTATACTACTGAAAAACCTCAGAGTATGTCCAAACACCAAAATGCAGTAAGATGCAGAAGACAACTTAGCTAACTCTGGACAAATTAGATCTCCAGTAAGATTCATTGACCCATTTAGCAAAGCTACGCCTAGACTGGTTTGTACTGTTTTTCCAAAAGTCTGGTCAATCAGAGAACTGGTAATACAACCTAGGATGGTCTCTGCAATGGAACGGAGTGATGGTATTGCACACTATTTACTCCTAGCTTCAGTATGACCTTCTCATTGTTTAAACGTCTCTTTGGGTTTTGTCCTGAGCTAGATTTCTTCACATTCACTGTATCACGTATGTGCAGCCCGGGAACTTCCAACTACAAATCTGGCCGCTCATTAGGACAAGTTAAAGCTCTGTCAYCAAATAAACATATTTGTGTTGACTCCTTAATTCTCTCCCTGAGCATTTGGCTAAACTTCTGGAGGCCAAGGCAGAGGCCCCTTAGGTAGCACGTGGTAGCTAGGCCAAGCCATTCCATTAGCACCCTGAAATTACAGAAATGCCTACAGTAGCTACAGGAATGATGGCTGAAGTTASAGCGAATCTTGCTTTAATCCCTTCCCTGTCCTCAAAACCCTTCTGGAACAACCCAGAGATATCTCCAATAGAGCTTCGCTCCCTCCAGGAACTACTCAACAACTCTGTGGATTTAACAAACCTACCACTCTCTCTCTCCACCACAGAACACTGCTCCCACCCGCTTAGCAGAACAGTACATCCACAAGGAAGCGGGATGTGTCTTTCTAACAAAAAGATTCCTGTGGAGGTCTGTTAAAATCTAGAGAAAAAACAGTTTCAATGAGTAATTCCAGCTCTTTTTCTGCCTTTATTTGCCAGTGCTTTCCATGCCTGTCATCTTAGCTCATGTCCTCCACCTGGAACCATTAGTGAYAGGCTCTATATGTAACACCTTGAGGTGTTACACAAGGTGGCACTTGAGATGGGAATGATGCTCTTCTTCAACGGCCAAGTGTTCTCCCCTGATTTCTAAGACTGCAGCACTGGCTGTTTGCATTTTGCTCACAAGCCGACTTGTGCATTTACCAACTTCCTCTGAGAAATAGCGAACAGATCGGGTTTGAGAACAGAATTATCTCGCATTCTGGTTGCAACGCCAATGGATAGTTGCATTCAGTAGGGAATTTAATGTGTCCTTTTCACCCGCACAACAATAAAACTCCACCTACCTAAACAGCCAGATTGCACCTTGGCATAAAGATGCTGTTGGCCTGCACCCCTTTATCAATATGAAAGGTTCATTTCCTCAGTAGAGTAACAATGTAAGATTTATATTTCATTACGGCTACAAGGCCAGCTAAAAATCCGCCTACTCAAGCTAAATTTTAATGCTGCAAAAGATAACTAAACACACTCCCAAGCCGGTCTGATGAAAAACCCTGCTCGTTTTTCTGAAAGATTTGCCATCTTCTCACGTCCWCTTTATGATATACTGGAACGCTAGAGCCACTTTCAGCTGAGCAAAACTTYGGGCAGCACCTCCTAACTGCTCCGGCAGCAAAAGAGCGCTTCTTTTTAACATGCTGCAGGCTAGGAGAGTCCTTGGTCTGAGCTAGCAAAGATGGGAAAATAATACTTTAGMGCTTTTCATCAGTACTTCCTGAAAACTGCCTTTTTGTATCATGAACAGAAGAGTTAGCACCCAATGCATTAGCACCAAACGCTATGTCCAGAAGCCTGGCATTAAAAAGAGATACACGCTGAAAAGCAAGATGTTACACAGCTTTTTGGGGTAGTAAAATGAAGCAAAAAAAATAAAATAAAATCACCAAATGCCAGAATTATATTTGTCTGTATGAGAAAGGACACTGCCCTAAGGACCCTTGGGAGTTTAGATCATGACTYCTACAGAATTAAACCCACTGCTATCCTGTAACTACGCTGCCCAGCATCTCTCCTTCTGCCACGCTTCAGGGAGCCCTGCCCTTGTGAGAGCACTGCTGCAAAATGGAAATTATTTACACCTACAAATTTTACTYGCATAACCCACATCCCGTCCAGTGAAGCCATTTAAAAATCCGGTGGGAGGAGAGGTCACGCTGTTATTTGCGGCTCGAAGCGTGCCAGTCTTCCCGCAAAAAACAAGCAAGCCAACACCACTTACCATCCTCCTCAGTCTGCACAACCAACTCCTCGCTTTCCATTTTGCCCTCGGGGTTAGAGAGGGCTAACCTCAGCCTGATGGTCATGAAGGGCCGAAGGCCTCGCAAGGTGTAGTGGGAAGAGGTTTGAATGAGCTCCTCAGCTTCAAATTTTTGCTGGTTAAACACATACTGGTACTGGACCGTGAGATTGTAGCTGTGGCAGCGGGTCACCGCATAACCAAAGGGCTCCCACTGCAAGGTCAGCTGCCGGGAGCGGATGTCGACTACCTCCACATTCTGCGGTCCGTGGACTGGATCTGCGAAACAAGCAGATGAAAAAAAAAACTTTACAAGAAGTCAGCTGTCCATTAACATGCCTCCTTCCATACGACCTGAGTGTCTGAGTACCTCACAGTCCCAAAGGTCCCATCGATGGAAAGGAACCCAGTGCTGCTATTCACCTTTTAGAGAGAGGAACAAGGACACAAGGAAATTCATGTCACGTGCACAAACGTTATCCTGAATTTTCACTGAAAGACCCCAACCGCAGGGCCCTGAACAGAGGCCACGCTCCTGGTTCCTGCACGAGGTCCAAGAATCCAATGGTGGAAGCTGGATTCCCATCCTGAAGGTAGTGTGAAAGTCCCATTTTCTTRTTTAACATCAACAATAATAATTTTGATGGCCTACTTGAAGCGCCTAATACCTTGCTGAGCCCAGCCCTAAGTGATGCAATTATATAGGAAATCACTGACAGAGTTTTGTAACTCCTAGAGCCTTCTGCCAACCTTAAAATCATTCTTTCTGCTCAGAGGTCAAAGAAGATGGATCACATCACTCCTTGAGCAAGTTTTATTAGTCATCTCAGTCACGTGCCAATAAAGCTTTTACGTCACATCACATCAATGTCTTGGCCTCACAAAGTTTTATCGCTCTTTCTTCATTCTACATGATCTGACTGCGGTAAAGTTTGAATATTCATGTGTAGGAATCATTTTCACCTGCTGTTCCTTAGTTTATTTTTAACAGCCTAACTCAAATGCTCTCACTACAGACTCTGTCTTTTACATAAAACATAAATGTACACCCTGCCAGACACGCTGATATAAAGAACGGGGGAGCAAAACCAGTAAGTCTTTGAGATATGTCACAGTCACATTGTAGTAATACCACGTATGCCAGAGTTTATATGACATTTCTTCAACTTGTGTAGCTTGCTTTTTGTTCAATATATTATACCTATGCAATATGATTAGAAAACATGTAATTTCACAGAGATTTTCTTGATTTAAAGCACAATTTGAAGTACTTCACTGTTTTCCTATATTTTCTCACATTTTCAAGAAAGAACAGAACATTTTAATGGAAACAAAAGGAAAAAAGAAAAAAAGAAAAAGAAAGAAAGAACTCAAAGAGTCCCAAATACTAGCTATAYATTTTTGAAAGATAATTAATGCAGAAAAAAGCCTTCTAGTAATTCTTGAAAGAATAATAGTGACTTTAACTAATGCATCAGCAGAAAACACAATATAATAACCAGTATATTCCATATTACTTCTAAAAAACTCTTTTAACAGTGGACAGTGGGAAAATAGCTATGAGATGAACACCACTCCAAATATTTGTATTGCTACACACACTGGTGAACACACTTTCAAACGGGATATCAAAGCTTGTGACTCATCTAGGATTCCACGTAAGCCATGYCACCCAGCAAACACCTCTTCAACGAGATTCTTTAGGGCTGTGTGTATCAAAACCCCATAGATTACAGAATACATGGATATATATATTGCTTAGCATAAGTGATAATCATCCACTTCCTGTAAAACCATCCGAAGAACAGTTCTGCAGATGACTCGTGGGTAACTAAGGTGAACAAAAGAACAGTTCTGYGAAAACTTTCGGCCTCTGAAACCGCAAAGGTAAGCACAAGCCTCCTTCCAGGACACATCAGAGAGAGAGAATACAAAAAAAAAAAAAGAAGAAGAAAAGAGAAGAAGAAAAGCAGAAAAAAAGAGATGCAGAAGGAGGCTTGTCCTTCAGGACACTCCCTGCTACGCCAAGTAATCAGCTACAGACCCCAATGGGAAAGTGGTTGAGAGACAGCATAAACATCCATGCTAAGGCAACTCTGYAGCTGAAGATGGCAATTAATCCCCATGTTAACATTATGGTGGTTYTTTTTTTAAATTACCGTTATTTTCCTTAAGTCGGTGATGTGATGGAAGAATAGGTAATTAGAGGGTGTTTGGTTTATTGATGTCAGATGTGCTGAGTCCATTGGTGGGCAGGAAACGATTCTGATTGAGCATCAACCTCATCAAGACGTCTGTTCAAAACCCAGACAGAAAAGTCTAGGCAAGATTACTCGCACTTTTTAGTTTTCTGTCTCATCTGTTGCCTTTTCCTTTCTTACCCACAAGAAGTCTCAGAAGCTGGCTTGTGTCATATCTCTAAAACAGTTTCTAATTATAGCTCAAAATTGTACTGTAAATGCTCCAAGATACCACCTGAAGCCTTTCTTTGGTTTTTTAACCGTTGAGTCTTCTGATTTGAATAGCCTGCCTATTAACTGCAGATGGGTTTGAGTCACAAAGTGAGACCCTGCTAGGCTACAAGTCTGTATCACTGAACACACAACATTCTCCAAGAACTATCTGTTCTCGGGCTGGTAGTCTTAAAAATTGAGATTTTTCAGTCCTGAAAAAAAGTGACTGTGATGCTGTAGCTCACAGTGAAAGCAGCAATGGGAAGCAGGTTTCATAGCCTGAAGAGTCTCCAGGAGTAGGTGCAGACAGGGGGAAGAACTTGATTTGCCATCAAATGGCCTTCTAGTTTCTTGAGCAAAAGGGGAATAAATAAATACATAAATAAAAACTATTTAAACTTCAGCATCAGAAAAGAAGAAACCAGACTGGAACTAAATCAACAAATTGAAGCAGGATCTGGGGTTTTACAGTCTCTCTTGCTCCCTTCTCACAGCTGCAATCTCCTTTTGCTGAAAACTGAGACCATATAATTTTGAACGCATTTTCCACTCTGATTTCCTCTGCAGTATGAGCCATTTTTGCTTGTTGTCAAAGATGAGATTTTGTACTGTTGTTTTCAAAGGAGAGTGGTCCTACCATCTTGTCCATTTAACTCCCTTTGCATWTTAGCTTTCTAAATATATACACTTCTGTTTCAATCTTAGTCTCAGAAGGTGTTAATACCTACCCCCAGGACTCTACTGTATCACACTGCTTATTTTTCATGATGTGATAATGACTTATTTCCCCCAAACAAACAAGAAAAATAAAAATGTTCATAATTGAACTACAACCATCTACTAACAGTGAATACTTGCAAACTGGACAAACTGCTCCATTTCCATACTCTTGGAATTATAGCTTCCAAATGAAGCAATGAGAATCCTGCAAATTATTACACTTCACTGGGTAAGAAAACCTGCTAATGTACACCTCAACTTCAGCTGTACAAAAAAAATCGTGCCAAAGCAAGCCAGAAACAGACTGACTCAATTTTAATGCTTAGGGATCATGTATTTTAAGACACCCATGCAGCCTGCGTAAACCRAAATTTCCAAGTGTTCTGGGACCTTGGGTTAAAAAAGAAAAAAAAAAAAGGAAATTCTTAACAGGCAGCAGCAATGAAACAGCCACCACTGACCTACTGCAATTAGTCTTGAACACATGCAAACAAAATCACAGTCTCTGGGATTTCACTGTGCAAACTCAGTATTTTTATTTCAGTCTGGCTGAACTCTTAGATACATTTTTAAAGTTGCTATCGTAATCAAGGATTGAATAATACTGGATCTCCCATCAGCACTTCAATATCCATCATTGCTTTGGCAGGCTGCTGCAAATCCTTAGCAAGGCAAGAACGTGTCTGAAGTAGCTGTGATGGACAGGTGGCCAGAGTGGAAACCCACAGGGCTTCAGCTATGATCTCCGTCCYTAGGTCCATGTAAGCAGACACCTTTGACTCAGTGACCTGCAATAATGTTCAGGGGTTGTATCTCCAGCTATCACCATTCTACTCAAAGTCCACTTTGCGGCTGGTTTTGTTCTTTCCTTTTTGAGTGTTACAGATCTCATTTGGTTCACTGCAGTCTTCTGGCTCAAGGTGAGACACAGAAAGGCAAAGATTGATTTAAACGGTTAGCAACAGTTGTCTCTGCTTTATACCTCTCCATCCTGGGAAGAACAGAGGGGAAAGCAAGTAATGACAAAGCACTGGGGTTTGAATACGAAGCTRAAGTTGAGCAGAGAAGTTAAACACAGACAATCATCCGTTGCCCTTCAGGTTAACTACCTGCTGCAGGAGCCTAATTGCAAGAAATTGGTACTGTCAGTGAAGACAGGGCACTGAGCAGAAGACGTCCGTATTGCTCGGAGGCCCCGTTGCCCACGTCTCCTGACCCGATGGAGAACACGAGGCAGAGTTTATTAACGGTGCAARTGTCCAGTGATTAAATCCTGTCTCTCAGCAGTAGGTTACAGAGATGGAGAATGCTCAAAGGGAAGAAAAATGAGCATGATGGGTGCAGCAGCTTTCCACAAGTCCTAAGCTGATGCTTTCTGATAAAGAATGAAAATGTGTGCAAGTCTGATTCCTGCCTTCCCCTCAACACACACCCACAAACACACCCACACCCACACCAGAGCTTATAGGCCAAAGCTGGCCAACTAGTATCTGGGCACCCAGCAAGGTCCACGGCCCTTTTCCCTAGGCATACTGTAACAAATAATAGCACACGCTTAGCAAGAAATATCTTCTCATTTTCTCCAGCTGGAAAAGAAAGTGGACATGTTTTTCCATTATTTTTCAGGCTATTACAGCTGTGCAGCCCATTTCACGACAGGTCTCTATTAAAGCTCCAGAAATGAATCTTCCTGCTAGCAGAAGCTGATGCTGCAGATCTCGGGCACATGCACGGAGTGCTCTTGCACACCTCTGTGTCCTCCTTTGAGTAACTCTTTTCTACCTGAAAGAGTATCAGAGTCTCCAGAGGTAAATATTGATGCAGTCCGCTCCTCAGAAGSAGCCTCATCTCTTCATGAATCTTTCCCAGATGGTAACTTCAACCTTTTCAGACACACACTAAGAATAATGCCACTCTGTACGTTACTGCTGCCTGAGCAAATTAGAATATATCCGTCCCGCTCACTCTTAATGGTAAAGCCAATACAGAGAGTTGCTAAAAATTCTCTTGTTACAGAGACATTTTCAGTGTGGCAGAGAGAGTTCTGCAATCAGTAACTACTAAAGAAATGGAAAATTAACTACTTAAAAATTAGTCCCTTTATTTTTCATCTTGTCACGAAGACTGAGCGGCGCAGTTTAATGCTAGTGCTTGCAYTTCCTGGAATTTACTTGCAAAGCGGACAAAATCCGCAGTTCAGAGTAATTAATTTCTAGTAGGGTGTCTAATGATACGTGCAGTTTCACCTTCTTGATATATGTTCCTGCTGGAGAAGTCCTACAGAATACAAGTGTTAGGACACCAACAGGCTTCCAGGGCCATGTAAGAGTTCAAGGAGCGTCGGGCTGTTTGCTTTATCATTCTGAAGGCAGATAGGGACGGAGCAGTCCGAACATAAATTTGAAAACTCTTGAACCATTTTGAARGCAAGGAGATGCCTGCCCACATTGCCAGGTGACAGTAAGACCAAAGAATGTGCTCTCCTAGCTACCAGCTGGGTACAAACTCTCTGCAGAGCCCAGAAATGTTTAAATTCATTTCCTTTTACAAAATACTGATTTGGCAGCATCACAGAACGGCACTTGCCAGACTTGACAACTTCACAGAATATTCCACTCCCACAATAAACCGAGACCGTGGCTGATTTTCATGTGGCAACACCGAAGTCCTTACTGAAGGTGAATCAGCAGTGAGAGCCTGCTTCCTCTGTAGATTCCTACATGTTTTACAAAGACTCTGCTCACGTGCCACAGATGGAAAACCAAAAGGCAAAATAATCTGCCCAACTATGATTTGACTCCAGGGATCAAATGGAGCTGAAGCCTCCTCCATGTCACCTTCCCTCTCTGCTTCCTCCTCTTCTCTTCAAAATTGTTTAGGATGAACCAAACCTAAGGAAGAAAACTTACTATCGTAAAATCCGCAGCAAGGCAAACAAGGCCAAAGCATCGCAGTGGTCCGCCTTAACTACAACTCAGGGCAAGACAGCTCTTCAAAGAAACACCGCCACGCAGGCTTTTCYTAGGAACTCCCTCCTCACCGGTGTGGACGTTGCAGAGCGACAGCCGGCCCAGGAGTGCAGCCCATCTTCTACTGAGAGGGTTTCTTGGTTGAGCACTACAACTCCCACAGATGCCGTCCATCCTGTTGCAAAGCCTTCCTAGCATGAACGTGGCATAAATGCCTTTTGTAGACAGGACTGACAAAAAGYGATTAAACAGAGTGCACCAGTCTTCCAATACTGGAAAAGTCTCTTGGCGTTGCCCCTTCCTGCATAAAGAACATTTCCCTAACATGYGCATCTAAATTATGATTTTTTAACCAGTTTGGGCATCACTAGGCGAAAGGCAGAGGGCAGAGAGAGCTGCAGGCAGGTAATTATATAGAGAAGCATGTGCTGAGAAAAGACTTGTGCTGAGAAAAGCAGAAGAGAAGGGAAAAACGGGCCTAACACAATAAAAATCACTGCAGAACAAATAGCCAGTTTGTTGAGATACCTACAATCAACTGAAGCCCAGGTCGTACACAAAGAAACCAGTGTCATTACAGCTGATGAACTAAAATAGGCCATTTTGTGGCATTCTCTGAGAAATGAAGAGCCAGCCGCTGGCACACAGCTGAATCTATTACAAAAGAAAGATGAAGCACGTTAGGTAATGGAGTAGAGGTGCTTAGATAAGCCAAGGACTGAGCTCTCCAAATGCTTCATGTAAACCTCCCACTTCAGCTCTCACAGCGTATTTTCTCTAGTTTTTGATTGATCTACTTTGTTTCCACTGCAAATATAACTTGATTCTGCACTGGAAAAAAAAAAAAAAAAAAAAAAAAAGGAAAAACACCTGATGCATTACAAAACCACTGAACGTGCTCTGCTCTCTTACTCAAACCTTGTTAAACAACGCAACTCAAATTGCCTTCAGCTGGGTCCACATCTATCCAACATTTAGGAACCTCAGCAAATATTTCCATTCATTATAACGCTGCCACGTTACAAAATTCCCCACGACATGCCCATTCGTTCCCAGTTCCCAGGCTGGCACGTGCCACCATTGCACCAAAAGCCGAGCCTGGGGGAGCGAAGGGGACGCAACCCAGCAGCGCGGACTGCCGGACCCCGGCCGCCAAATCTGCATGGGTAAACAACTACAAGGTAATGAAGCACTGCTTTGGCAAAAAGGTTTGCTTACCAGCATCTGTTTAAATCTTTTTTTTCACCCATCATATTATTAAATGKTAAAACGAAATCTTTCTTCCTCTTACACCTAAAACTATTGGTTYCATAACAAACTTAAAAATAATAATTTAAGACAACAATAAAGGGTAATTACTGGTTTTATTAAAAACATCTATCATGAATTCGTATAACGGCAGTATTCCAGGGCTGAGAATAAAACGTACTTCACTGAGCTTTTGGATGATTAAATACAAAAGCATAATTAAATATGCTAACGAGAAAGTGGGACTATAAAGCAGGTAGATGTCTTGGGTTTTGGCAAACAAAAAGCAATTTTTTAAAACAAATTTGTTAATTTTATTATGTATAAATAAACTATTTAACTATTTATTTCATTATTATGCATGTGCATTTATTTTTATTACCCTTTCCTGTGCATGTTAACTGCTGTTTTCTTCAAGTGGAATAAGTGGAAATGATTAGAATTATATATAAACTAGTTTCTGTCAAAAAAAAGAATGATTTCCATAAAAATAAATAAGGTAATCAAAACAGTAGCTATGCAAATGTTTAACTGAAGCTGCCTCTACACAATCATGGGTCTGTTGAATTATTCTGAGCAACACTAGAGAGAAAAGCACTGCTCTTTTGAGATAGGCTTTCTCTCATTTATAACTCCAGTGTCTCTTTATGTCTGTGCAATCTGCAAACAAAACAACAACAACAACAAAACTTTAGGTTATTTCGGAAATCCGTCTTGCAAAAAAACAAATTACAAAACGTGAAAGATGGTTTCCAGTCTACCAGTASATCTATTAGAAGGAGCTGTTCAGCTGATGAAACACTGGCTTTCTGGCTACCGAACACTGGCTACCAAAATGCTTTAATTGCCCCAAGGCACCTGAGACTTGCCCATTTTTCTCAGGATTCAGAAGTAGCAGCAGTTCCCTTTTGCACCAAGCACCACTGGTCCTATGTGAGAAATCTGAATGCACTGAGGACTAGCTGTTTCCCTGTATTTGGTAACATCAAAGGGGATTTTCTCTTTACGTCATGCCATATTGGCTAAAGGGAGATGAGACAAGGAAAAAGAGGAAAAAGAAAAGAGGAAAAAGAAAAGAGGAAAAAGAA
>NW_028186534.1:1085206-1086443 GCF_003343005.1 Rhea americana | reverse complement strand
GAAAAGAGGAAAAAGAAAAGAGGAAAAAGAAAAGAGGAAAAAGAAAACAGATTTGAAAGATTTTCCATTGCTAGGAATGCTAAGATTGGATAACGACTTGGGGCAAAGCAGAGTATGTCACACGCAAATAAGGTTAGGCAAATGAGGAAAAAGCCCCTGGGAGTAAACTACATGGGCACGAGGCCATGGGACCAACGGGAGAAAATGGGCAGCTGGAAATCCAGCTAACGGAGAAGAGCACAGAGACTCCAAACCTCTGCCAGCTCAGCTCTTTTCCCCAGCTTTTCCCTTACCTGGATGGAAGCTTTCAACTCCCTGCSAGCGAGTACTGGTTATAAAGTATTTCAGGAACTTATTTTTAGAAAGGCTATAAATGCAATTTGCGATCAGCTGTTTAATTCTGATTTCATGCTCATGTCTGCCTTCCCCGAGAGTGTTAAGTCAGCAGTGCAATGCCATTAATGCCATGGATGGCTAAATGTTATGCAAATGTATGTATTTGAATAAACGTTCATCTCAAAATGCCATACACWCTCTTTGGGATAGAAGACAGATAAAAGTTTGCTCTGGACAGGATCGAGGCACCGTGTTTAGTCCTACAAATGTCCTTTCCCTAGGGTACGATTGTACCTTTAACTCAAACAYGAAGAAAGCAGTGGGACTTTCCCCTTAGCTTGCCTGGTCCTAGATTTTCTCYGTTCAAAGAGCTCCCTGTCCCTGAGCGGGGAGTCATTGCTATTTTCTCGTTTGCCACCTCAGCTAACGAGCCAGCCTTGCTGCAGTGCCTCAGCTAATGAGCGGGGCAGACGCCAAACCTCTCCCGGCGCCGTCCCGTAGGTGCCGTTACCTTACGCCGAGCCACAGACCGCACGGATGTCCCCGCTTGCTGCCAGAGCRGCTCGAAGCCCATAAACCGGCTGTGTCCCATCACTCGTGGCACCAGGCAGCACCAGCAAGATGCATCTTCTCCGGTGTGTGGACACCACCAGTGTCACAGGTCTGCCAAAGCCACCGGACAGGGATTTGCAAACAAGATTCTTCCAAATTTTGCTTTTAAGACTTTCTCCACCAACGTGTCACCTGCATCTCCAAGGCCCCATGGCTCTTGCATGGCCCAGGAACTTTCCCTACCCTTTCTCAGCGACAGGAGAGGACCAGTCAGTCCAGTCAGCCTCTAAAGGAAAAAAAAAAAAAAAAAAAAAAAGAAAAAAAAAGAAACCCAAACCAATAGACCTGT